>NC_142011.1:97152530-97329530 GCF_049901735.1 Notechis scutatus | reverse complement strand
TCATCATTTGAAAGCTGATGATAGTTTATTTGATCCTAATAAAGATTTTACCCTGCAATGATTTTACCCTGCAATAAAGATTTTACCCTGCAATATCTCACTACTAACCAGAGCATACAAAACATTTGCTAGACCAATACTCGAATACAGTTCATCAGTCTGGAATCCTTATCACGTATGTGATATTAACACAATTGAGAAAGTCCAGAAGTATTTCACAAGAAGAGTTCTCCACTCTTCTACCCGTTGTAGAATACCTTATGCCACCAGACTCGAAATTCTAAAACTAGAAAACCTCGAATTACGCCGTCTTCGGTCCGACTTAAGCATGGTATATAAAATCATACATTGCAATGTCCTACCTGTCAATGAATACTTCAGCTTTAACCATAACAACACAAGAGCACACAACAGATACAAACTCAAAGTAAACCGCACCAAACTTGATTGCAGGAAATACGACTTCAGCAATAGAGTGGTCAATGTCTGGAATACTCTACCCGACTCTGTAGTCTCTTCCCCAAACCCCAAAAAACTTTAACCTTAGATTGTCTACTATTGACCTCACCCCTTTCCTAAGAGGTCTGTAGGGGGCGTGCATAAGCGCACCAACGTGCCTACCGTCCCTGTCCTATTGTTTCTCTTATTCTTTTATTTTTTCTTATATGTACCCATTTCATATATTCACAACTATGTATACACTTGTACTTATTATCTTGTAAACAATTGACAAATCAAATAAATAAATAAATAAAATAAATGGTACGTACTCTTTTCTTTGTGAACATATTTCCTCTTTTTCTTTCTAAAACTGAGATCTGGTTCCTCAGCACCACAGCTTGTTCCTCTAGTGAGTTTGTATTTATATGTATTATTTTATTTATATCCCATCTTTATTATTTTTTATAAGCAACTCAAACATAACATAGTTTATAATCCTTTTGCCTATTCCCCTCACCCCGCCCCCGCCCCCAAATAACAACCCTGTGAGCTGGTTAGGTTGAGAGAAAGTGACTGGCTCAAAGTCACCCAACTGGCTTTCATACATAAGGTACAGTGGTGTGTTCAATTTTTTTTTTACTACCGGTTCTGTGGGCGTGGCTTGGTGGGCGTGGTAGGGGAAGGATACTGTAAAATCTCCAGTCAGAGGTGGTATTTGCCGGTTCTCTGAACTACTCAAAATTTCCACTACCGGTTCTCCAGAACTGGTCAGAACCTGCTGAATACCACCTCTGATAAGTTACCAGGCTAGAAATCAGGAGACTCCGAGTTCTAGTCTTAATCCCTAGATCAAACTGACTACTATTTAAAGTAGTAAATATATATCTTTAAAGAAACAAGGTCACCCATCTTATCCCCCAAGTGTATATTACTAGAGTAACCCATAGAAAATAAATTGTTCTCGCTAACTTCAAAATCTCATGGAACGTTATAAAAGATAAACAGATGAGCAGAAAACATCTAAATTCTCTGCATATGTCATAAAATTTGTCAGAACCTGTCTTATTTCTGACAACTATTATGGATTACTTTCTGGTTGCCGCTAAGCTCATTTAAAAATTTGATCCTGTCAGAATCAGTCAAAAGTTATTGAAAGTTGTCTTTTTTATTAATTTTATTTTGGAGAGATATAAGGGTAATTTGTCAGTTTGTGTTCTTGAGTCCCAGATGCAACTGTTTCATGCATTTGAGATGCACCAACCAACTCTAAATACTTTTTAGAAATAGGAGGGAGGGGAGAGGACTGAGTTGATGAAGAAAGACCCTTGCAGATCTCAAGATGGTTACAGTTACTGTCGAGTAGAAGCAACTGCTCATTTTTCTTTTCTTTCACCCTTCCATCTCAACTATTGCAGGGTTTTTTTTTAGGAGGGGGGAAGGTTTGATGTTTAAACTCTCTCAGCTGTGGAAGGTCCCTTCTTAGAAGTATGTAAAAAGCTCTACACCCAACCCCTCATTTTATATTTCCCAAGTTAGAATTTAGTTTATATCTATTAGAATACCTATGGTTATTTCCTGTATGATGAGATCCACATCATCCCAGGAAAATTAAAATGAGGTATTGAAAATTAATTAACACAGTCTTAAGGCACATGAAAGGAATTGGTTGAAATATTTTATTGCAAGCCTTCTTAAGTAATAATAACTCAATTGATTAGGCGTTTTGGTATTTCAAGCAACTGTCTCCTTCATGAAGAGGAGAAGCTCAGTAGCTTCAATGTCACTGGGAGTGATGATGGTTAGAATCATAGGTGGTATTCAGCAGGTTCTGACCAGTTCTGGAGAACCGGTAGCAGAAATTTTGAGTAATTTGGAGAACCAGCAAATACCACTGTTCTATATTAGCATACTTGTGATCCTGCAATCTGATTGGTCCACCAATACAGCTTACTGATTGGCCCGTTTACCCTATTCTGATTGGACCATATTACCACCTTATGATTGGTCTGCCTGGACGGCAGGAGATTCAAGGAGCCATCATTGGCCGCGAGCAGCCACTATAAAAGAGGCTGCTGCGGCTCCGCGGTTTGAGCAGATTTTAAGAACTAAATAAAGAGCTGAAAGTCACACTGGTCTCAAGTCTCTCTTTCTCCGCAATCCAACAACCACCTCTGGCTGGAGATTTTACAGTATCCTTCCCCTGCCACGCCCACCAAGCCACTCCCACAGAACCAGTAGTAAAAAAATTTGAATCCCACCACTGGTTAGAATGTGAGTGCTTTACCTTTTCAGGTAAGCTGAAAAAGTAAGAGCTGAAGCTAATGCACAAATAAGGATGAGGGAAGGTAGGTTTCTGTAGGCTAGAAAGAAGGCAATCAATCTAAGATGAGCAAAACACATTCCAACTTGAATGGCTAACAGATAGGTAATAAGGATGGGAGTGAATGGTCAGATTTGGTGGGAAAGGCAGTTGTAGCAATAGGGTTAAGCTATTATGCATTGTATAACAATAGGTACAGAGAAAATATCATTTCCATTACTCTATTATAAAAAGTAGAGTTACTACATTTGAATGGCATTTTGTGTGGGATAACTAAAAAAAGCACAATATGACTGAGAGTTAATGATTAAACATTCTAAAGGAGACTTGAGGAAATTCAGATACTGAGTAATTCCACTGTTCTCTATTTTTACTATTATCTGTAGCATTGTCCATATTGAGAGTAACACTTTCATATGCTGTCCATCTTTGGGAGGTCTGGGGTGGGTGGGCAAGGCCTGGAGACATTATCAACCCTCTGGAATGTTCTCAGACGTTTAGTTCAGTCTTTGGAAACCTTCTAGAAGCTTCTGGAATGAGAGCTGTTATGGGGCAGGAGTTTCAGGTAGACATCACCTGCCCCTTGGTGTTTCGAATTGTCTTTTTTTGTTGGTTGGTTGGTTGGTTTAATTTGTAACATTTTCCTTATTTCTATTGTATTTCTTTTATGTTGTGAGCCTGAGTTTGATTGCAAGGGGATATAAACATGGTAAATATAAACAAACAAACAAAAAGAATTGGCAAAGATCTTAAGCAGACCTGGCCCATATATCTCCTGGGCTGAAGAAGGGAAGGCTAGATTCAATGTAACTACCAGCAGCATGAAATGACTTGTTTTAATTAACCATATGCTAATTCAGTACCTCTATAACTGAATATTTTTAAGATTATGATTCTGCTGAAGAGAAACCAGGTGGGGTTTTTCAGGCAATAGAGTGTCTTGGAATGGCACAGAAGCATGTTAATGGTTGGACATAGGAAGAGAGACTGAATATAATACCTTTTGCCTAATTTCTTCTGCCAGGAAATAAACAATTCTACAAATGTTAATGAATGATTGTTGGACCTTTCATTCACAGTCAGCAATCTTTCTGGGCCATATTCAGAATTTTGGAAACCTATCATAGGCAATTTTTTAAAAAGTCTATTGGGTGATGCTGTGAATTTTCTCATAAGCCAGCTATCATGGTTCATAGGAGCTGTCACAAAGCACTCATTTATCAGAAGACAAACAGGCAAGGTTTCTCTTGCCCTTGGATGTTTATCTTTGTCTTCCAAACAAAGCAGGGCTGCAACTGCTCAGTAAATGTGTATTTTCCAAGTGTGTTGATGGCAGAAGTATGTAACCTCCATTAGCTCAAGAGCTGCGTCAAACTTTGCATGATGCATTGAGGTCTACTTCCAAACATAGCCAGGGCCAGCATCCAGTTTTGGTGGATTGTGTGTGTGTTTGTGTGTAAGAGACAGGAAGTGTTCAGTTTTTTCCTAATCCCCCAAAAGACTAAAAATCATAGAGTTATTGGCTTTGCTTTCATCCAAAATGCTGATAGTTACTAAAAGCAGTATCAGAAGATTCACAAATTTTGTGGAATACATAGATATCACAAAGCACTATAAAAATAAAATAAAACAGTAGCTGAGGCTGATATGTTTGTAGGATAACATTTCATTTTTATAAAGTAAAAACTAAAAAGAGATTCAAGTGGGGCAGAAGAGCAAGTAAACCCTGATAAGTATTCTATAGATTTTCATAATACTGGTATAATACTGGTATAAGGAAATCTGTATTTGGGTGGAAAGGATGTTTTCTCGCTATTATATATTACATTTCCTATAATTTCTAGGCAACCGTTCCTAAACCACAGTTGTTAAGATATGTTTTCTTGCAATGGCCTGCCCAATGCCCACACCCGAAACATAGATGAAATCTCACAAATTCATGCATAATTTTCACAAGTTTTTGGTAAGAAGTTGCAAGATTTGGGTAATGTAAGGCAAAGCAAAGCAAGTTCTAGAGTGCCTCTTGTAGGTTCTTTTTCTATTAAAACAAATTTTGCATTGTTTTGAAGCATGCTGACCTGACCACCAATGGTAGGGAGCAGTGTGCTAATAGTCACCTTGTTCAGATATGTGTTTATAAGAATATTTGGGGATTTAAACTCTCTGGCTTTTATGCTATTTACCTGTATTGGTCCCTTTCACTTTTCTAGGCTTTTCTATATGTTTAGGCAATTTCCACAAGTGGTTTGTATATGAGGTAGAGGCAACAGGGATGTATTTATCATTCCTCTTTCACATATTCAGGCCTTTCTGCAATTCCTGATGGTGACACTGTTGAGTAATGGATGAGGGTTACATATGTAGGCATTAAGTCCCAATGGATTTAATAAGATTTCATTGGTAGAAAAGGAGCATTTGATAGAGATGTAATAAGGTTAAGTGATTTCAGGTATGAAAGTATCTTTATTAACAGACACCAATGGAAGCACATTAATTTTGCTAGCAAACAAACTCATAGCAGCTCTAAAGGAGAAAATAGGGTTGGTTTTAAAAAAAAGAATGGAAGAACAAGAAATTTTAAATAGATCTTTTCTTTTTCTTTCACTCTATTAATAGGATATTGTGGACTGGGAATATCAAAAAACAACAAGGTGGCATTTCTTTTTTCAGCTGTCGTCTGAATCCCTTTCATGTAACTGAAAAAAAGACATCTTTTTTTAAAGATAAATATTATTAATTTTGCAATTAAAACAAACCAACAACACATACACAAATGAAAGAAAAGGAAAAAAAAAGAAAAAGAAGAAAATAGAAAGGAAGAATAGAAAGCAATTAAAAACATTCTCATCTTCAACTGTTTGTGAGATCTCTTTTTTTCCCATAACCCTTAATTTATGCCGTATACACACACCTAATCTTTACATATATCTGTATATCACTGCTATATGTTTATCCTATCCTCTTTTGCCTTATAGTGTAAAATCTATCTTTGGTCAATCCATTTGTACCAGCAGTTCCAGCTATTGTAATATATTGAGGTGTCTTTGTTTTTTAGTGCCAAAGTTAGTTTGTCCATTTCTGCACAACTTGAGATTTTTTGAATGATCGTTTCCTCTGATGGAACCTGAGGCTGCTTCCAACATTGGGCGAAGGCTAATCTGGCTGCTGTTAAAATGTGTATTGTCATGTATTTCGCTTTTTTTGATATTGGTTTGTCAAAGATCCCTAACAAGGAGGACTCTGGTTTGTATTCGATCTGCTCTTTTGTCATTTCTTCCAGCCAAATTTTGATTTTCTTCCAATAATTTTGAGCTTCTGTACAGGACCACCACATATGGAAAAAGGTTCCTTCTTTTTTTTGCATTTCCAGCAATTTGGACTCATATTGGGGTGCATCTTTGCTAACCTTGAAGGAGGAAGGTGCCATCTATAAAACATTTTATAGGCATTTTCCTTATATGCTACCACAGACATCTAATCAGAGACTCATTATTAACTAATTGGAAGAAAATATGGAAAAAACACTATATAAAAGTGCCAATTTGGATTTCAACAATGGAGGCGATGATCCACCCAAACAATTTGGATATCACCAAAATGATTAAATATAAGGACCTATTGGATACACAAGGAAATTTGAAATCGAGGCAAGAACTTCAAGAGCAAGGACAATAAAAAAGACATCTAATTAAGAGACTATTTTTTTTAAAAAAAACTTTTTTTGAATTTATACTTTCCTTTGGAGATGAGAAAAAGAAAAAGAGAGATGCTGTTGCCCTTTATATTTCTTTAGCTGATTATGTTTCAAGAATGAAAGAAACAGGTTGTTGACTGCTAACTTGGGTGAAAGCTTTTAGATTCCATGGCTTTTAGATTCCACTTTTCTGACTGAGAAGCTATAGTCTGAATCCCTCTCCACACAGAATGTACAACATTTAGCATTTCATATCACAACTAAAAATGAAGGAACAAGTAAAATCTAAGACCTTTTTTGTTTGCCCAAATTTTGATCAGAATACAGCAGGGGTGGGATTCAATTTTTTTAACAACCGGTTCTGTGGGTGTGGCTTAATTTGTGGGTGTGGCTTGGTGGTCATGTGACTGGGTGGGTGTGGCTTGTTAGCTAGACGTGGCTTGGTGGTCATGCGACCAGCTGGGTGTGGTTTGGTGGTCATGTGACTGGGTGGGTGTGGCCAGGTGGCCATGTGACTGGCAAATGAAATACAAGTGGTCCTCGCTTAATGGCCGGTTGCTTAGCTAGTGTTATAATTTATGACTGACCTCCCCAGAGCTACTTGACCTGACAGCCATACACACACACACACACTCCCACTTCCTTCTAACCCTGCTGGAGCAGGGGGTTGGACTAGAAGATGACCTCTGAGATCCCTTGCAGGCCAGCCCTATATTGCTGTGCTGTTTCAAAGAGTCTTCTGAAGCCAGGGTTTGTGTCCTATCTTCCTCTCCTTTTTTTCTCTCCCTCCCTCCCTCCTTCCATGTATCTGTCTATCCATTCATATATCTCATTCACTTTCTCCTCCCTCCCTTTCTTTCTTTCTTTCTTTCTTTCTTTCTTTCTTTCTTTCTTTCTTTCTTTCTTTCTTTCTTTCTTTCTTTCTTTCTTTCTTTCTTTCTTTCTTCCTTCCTTCCTTCCTTCCTCTTTCTTTCTTTCTTTCTTTCTTTCTTTCTTTCTTTCTTTCTTTCTTTCTCTTTCTTTCTTTCTTTCTTTCTTTCTTTCTTTCTTTCTTTCTTTCTCTCTCTCCCTTCCTTCCATCCCCCCTTTCTTCCTTTCTCTCTCCCTTTTTCTTTCTGTCCCTTTTCTTTCTTTTCTTTCTTGTCTCTTCCTTCTCTCTTTCTCTCTCTCTCTCTCTCTCTCTCTCCCTCCCTGCTTCCATATCCCATTCACTTTCTGCTCCCTCCCTCTCTCCCTCTTTCTTTCTCTCTTTCTCTCTCTCTTTCTTTCTTTTTTCTCTTTTTCTCTTTCCCCCTCTCACTATCCCTTCCCTAACCTATCTAGTGTAGCCTAATCTGTCAAAGGCCTGGGCTTATCCTGCATGCCTCTCGCTCTCTCTTTACCAGTCACACACGTCATCCTGTTTCCCCTTTCAGAGGCCCTGGCCCTTAATCTCCCTGTTTCCTCCCTCATGACTGCCTCTTTTGTCATCCCACGACCATGATTTTATCTTCCTTCTGTGGCTGGCTGCCAGGGAAGGCAAGCCAGGGCTGAGCCATTGTTGCCCCCTGCCAGCCCATGTTGCCCTTGTCACGAATGCCTGCATCCGCCACATGTTTTTTTTGGTGCGGCTGGATGGTTTTGCTTGCTCCATTTCTCCAACACACTGCTGCGGCTGCATTCTAGGTGACTGCTATGCAGGTTCACCCCATTGAGCTCGATGTACTGGAGGGACTTGCCCAAGAAAGTCTGAGCGAAGCAGTGCAGCAGTCAATGGGGTGAGCCTGCATGGTCAACGCCTAGAAGCCAGAATTTGGTAATTGGCTCTACAAGAAGCCTCCAGACATTGCATCTTTTTGCCACTTCTTTGTTTGCCAGAACCGAGCTAGGAGCAGCTGCGGCTGGAGGATCCTCCTGCCAGCAAAGAGGTGGCAGTTGGAGGCTTCTTGGCAGGAGGAGAGGGACATAGTGAGACTCGGCCGGGAGTTGGAAGGCAGCTCCTGTGCCCTGCCTGTCCCTTTTTATGGTGCAAGAAGGCAGAAAGAAGTGGTGGGGGTGGCAGTCGGAGCATGCTGCTCACTTTGTTTATTTCATCCCCCAGGAGAAAAGAAAGTGAGCAGCTATGGCAGCAGTGATATTCCTGGAGGGTGGGGTGGGTGGATGTACCAAGGCTTCTGCACATGCACACCTCCGCCACCCCTCTCAGCCCCAGCACAGCGGAGATGCCCCCAAAAGGCCACCCACCTACCCACTGGCCAGGCCAGGTCAGATGTGGTGCATCCCCAGGGAGAAGGTAGAAATCACGCGGCAGGGTCTGGAGCATGCACCACCTGGTTGCTTTCTTTCTTCATTCTGTTGTCCCCAGGGAGGAGGCAGAAATCATGCGGTGGGGTCCAGAACATGTAGCCACCTGGCTGCTTTCTTTCTTTATTCTGTTGTCCCCAGGGAGAAGACAAAAATTGTGCGACGGGATTGTGATCGTGCCGATTTTTGCAAGCATGAACGGCCTGCAGCAGCCATTGATTGCTGGCCAGAACCAAGCTGGGAGCAGCAGTTGGAGGATTCTCTTGCCAGCAAAGAGGTGGTGGCTGGAGGCTTCTTGGCAGGAGCCAGGGGGCAAGACTTGGCCAGGAGTTGAAAGGCAGGTCCTGCAAAGAATGCAGGCAGGACCCAAGCAAAGTTGGGTCATCCCTGACTCGCCTTCCTCTTGGCCATCAGCAAGGCAGGCAAGTGGGGTGAGGTGGGAAGTTTGCTAGGCCAAAAGTGCCGCAGGGAGCTGTGGCACTCGTGGCTAAGGAAGGCAGGCAAGTGAGGTGGGGGAAAGCTTGCTAGGACATGAGTGCTGAGGGCGGTGGCGACATGGCAGTGGCAGGCCAGCCTGGGAGTCAGGACTCAGCCGGGGCTTGTGGCGGCGGTGGTGACAAGGGTGAGGGCAATGGCGGTGGTGTGGGTGGGTGGCTTAGGCCAGCCCAGGAGTCAGGACTCAACTGGGGTTGGCGGCAGCAACAGCATATAGGTGACTGGGCTTGCAGAGCCTCACTCACCTAAGGAGATCAGATGGTGGAAGGAGGGTTGGCTGGCTGGCTGGCTGGCTAGCTGCTGCTGCTGCTGGAAACGATGGCGGCAGGTGGGAAAATGTGAGAAGCAATGTAGTGCACAAGTGCTATAAGGAGTAATTGGGTGGGATGGGCGGAATGGGAGAATGCCATCAGTGATTGTTGCGCATAGGTGTGATGTCGTGCATGCGCAATAAGGACTGACTGAGCAGGGAATGGAGGAGTGGGTGGAGAGGGGCGGGGCCAGCCAGGGTCCTGTTTTACCAGTTCTCTGAACTACCAGGAATCATAACAACCGGTTCTACCAAACTGGTATGAACTGTAGAATCCCACCCCTGGAACACGGACCATGATTTGAGCAGCTTTTTACACCCAAATGGCCCTAGTAATTGACTCCATATTAAAAAAGATGAAACTCAATATTGTAGTATTAAATAGTGATAAAATGGAGAATATGTCTATGCAGTAAATGTCTATGGAATATGTCTATCCATGAAAGTATATATTTTGCATTTTATACTAATATACATACTGTTACATAAGAAAATAAAAACATGAAGTGAACATCCTCCACAGTTCTGATAGGATGTATTATTGAAAAAATACTTTGGGACATATTCAATTTAGTTTGCAATCAAGCCAGTCCTAGTCAGTACTCTATCTGGATCAGAGCAAGCACACTTGCCACTCAGTTCAGCTAGCAACAAATATAAGACATAAGACACAAGAATTTATTTGTCATTACACTCGCAAGCGGGTGCAACGAAATGAGGTGCTCTTCCACAAGTAAAACTGGACAAACACCACTGAAAAAAAAAAAAAAAAAGAAAAAAAATTAAACTAAACACAACCAACCATACAATAATCTCTATACAATTTAAAAATGTAAATACCCCACTACTCTCAGCCATTAGACTCCACAAAAATCTTATGACCCTGCATTCAGACTCAAAACTGCACTTGGATAAAAACTGTTCTTAAATCTGGTCGTCCTTGTTCTTAATACCCTAAATCTCCTTCTCGATGGTAATAGTTCAAAGAGCTGATGTCCCGGATGAGAGGAGTCATTCAATATGTTAAGTATCTTCCTCTTACATCTATTCCTATATAGTTCTTCCAAAGAGGGGAGTGAGCAGCCAATGATGTTTTGGGCCGTCTTGATCACCCTCTGAATTGCCTTTTTCTCTGCCACTGTGCAGCTCGAGAACCATACACAGAGACAGTAGGATAATATACTCTCAATTGAACTCCGATAGAAGGTAGTCAATAGACTCTCAGCCAGTTGTTGTTTCCTAAGAATCCTTAGTAAATACAACCGTTGTTGTGCCTTCTTAATTAAAGCAGCGGTGTTTGCACTCCAGGTCAGGTCATTTGTAATGATGGTCCCAAGAAACTTACATTCAACCACCTGTTCCACACGAACTCCCTCTATATACAGTGGCTGAATGTCTGCTCTTTTTTTCCTATAGTCAGAAACAGTTAACTGGCAAAAAAAATTCTTCCAGAAGGGGAGGGGCAGACAAGTAAAAGGGGAGAGGGAGGGGGAAGGGGGAAGGGGAGGGAGGGAGGGAGGGAGGGAGGGAGGGAGGGAGGAGGAGGGAGGGAGAGAGAGAGAGAGAGAGAGAGAGAGAGAGAGAGAGAGAGAGAGAGAGAGAGAGAGAGAGAGAGAGAGAGAGAGAGAGATTAGTATTAGTAACTGGCAAGAAATTAGATGATAATATATTTATCTATATAAAAAGTAGAATTTTCCAGAGCTACTGGAAATAATACTGTGGATCATTATCATGGATAGTGCCAAATAAACCATTTTTGGAATAGGCACCAGGTAATCAGTTCCATAAAGGAACAATTCGGTGTATGGGGAGGATCTGTTCAGTTCAGACAAAATAAGCAACATGTCCTCTGCAACACTCACCAAAACTTTAGAAAAATGTCCAGGGTAGGCTGAAGTTGGGTTAGAGAAGTTGCAAATCACAAGCTACAAATTTGATGTGGGTTAAGGAATGGATAACATTAAGAAATACTAGATTGTTGACATTAGAAAGACATGATCTGTTGTTGGGGTGGCATGCTTTTCTATGGTATAAAGGAACTAAAACACAGGGGTACTTTAAAAGACATTATATACGGGAGTCTCTGTGGTTAAACTGGGAGAAGATTAAAAGACAATGTTATTTGAAAATTCCAGTCTAGCTATCAACTATTGAAGCATTTTCTTATCCTATAATATACAAAAAGGAACAAACAGTTAGATATGGTGAAATATTGAATGAAAAGGGTGAACTTAAATCTATACAAAAACTAGAGGAACAAGGTATAAAGATGAATTGGTTTTCATATGCACAAATACATTCAAGGTATGACAAAGATTCTAAAACAGAAGGTTTCTATGATAAACTGACTGACTTAGATAAGATTTTGACAGGTACTGATGAAAAGGTGATTACAAATTGTATGGATATTTATTAGAAATTAAACTAGAAGAAGAACAAGTTAAAGAAACTATGATTGCTTGGGGGAAGAATTTTGGATATGGGATTGATCTAGAGAAATGGCAAAAATTGTGGTCTCAAAATTATAAAATGACAATGTCAATAGCATATAAAGAAAATTTGTATAAGATGTTTTTGGCATTTCCCCCCAACAAGAATAGCAAGAATGTTCAAGAATAAATCCGAAAAATGTTGGAAATGTCATCACACACCTGGCTCATATTACCATATGTGGTGGACTTGTGCAGATGCTAAAAAATACTGGACTAAAATCCACACGTGGTCGGAAAAAATGACAAAAAAGCATATAGACTTGAAATCAGAGATATTTTTACTGGGAATTTTACCTGAAGCATATAGTAAAGAATTGAAATATCTGATTGTAAATGTATTAACAGCGGCTAGGATTGTATTTGCCAAAAACTGGAAAAATGAGAAAATACCACCACAGGAGGAAATGATTAAGAAAATATTGGAATGTGCTGAAATGAGCAGATTGACATTTGAAATTAGAGAACAGAATGATAAACAATTTTATAAAGTTTGGGATCTATTCTATCAATGGTTAGACAATAAAGTATAGTAACGAAATATGTAGACTTTTAGAAAATACTAAATATATAAAGATGTATTCTTTTCTTATTATATCTACAAAATGATTTTACGATAGATTTGGGATGATAATATGAATTGTCGCAAAACAAATTAAGTAAAATATGATTATTCCCTAAAGCATGAATGAATAAAAGTATAGTCAAATGATTGATTAATAATGATACCAATGTATTTAATATTGGATTGAAAATACGAGATCATATACAATGTAATTGTAATTGAAGATTACGAAATGGAAGCACAAAACAATTTGTAAACCAACCGGCACACTATATGTACATATATGGAAGATGGCCTGATGTTTTTATGTTTTGTTTGTTTATGTTTGTTTTAAAAACCAATAAAAATTTAAAAAAAAAAGAGAAGTTGCAAATCAGACCTATTTGAAGTGATGTGGCAACATTATTTCCTGAAACTTTGTCAAGGTGAAGATCCTTTGAGAATTTGCAGAGCTCTAATTATTAGACAATAATTGCAATTAGACAAGGTAGAAGAAATAGTAGTTTCACATTCATGATTTGTAGTGTCCTTCAGCTGCCAGTGGAACATATATCTGTAATGAAGATAACCTGTTGCTGCTGCAATGGTTGAGTAATAAATCACCAGTGTGGAAACAGGTATAAATACCTCAGATCAAATAAAATAATTGGCAGAAATAAATTAGGGGAAAAAATAGAATGATTCTGCAAAAAAAATGAAGCAATTGTCATTCCTGGAGTTTTTTTCTTCTTCTACCCTTCCAAAAAAGAATCCTGTTTTTAGTTTCCATTTCTTTTTCTTTTTTTTGCATATGCATCTCTTTCTGTTACCTAAAAAACTCAGAGCATCATTTTCCAGATATGGAAATAAATATTAGGGGGGAAAAGAGTCAACTGCAAAATTATTCTATATCAGGCTCTTACTAAAAGTTGTCAGGCTCATGCTAAAAGCAGTCAGGCACTTTTTTAAGTAGCATTTTTTTCCTTTTGAACTTGGTTATCCCTCCTGGTCACTCTTCCTCCTGGTATTAAGAATGAATATCAAAGAGGCAGGAGATGCATTCATTTTGAATTTGTTCAGGCTTCTATATTCTGTGTTCCTCAGGGGCTAGGAAACAGCAGGCAGGGTGAAACCCTGCTGTTTCCAGTATCAAATCTACCGTAGAAGACTGTGAAGATAAATACCCTGAAGTGGAAAAGTGCTTATATTTGGAAGCTCTAAAATTGGGGGGGGAATATAAAAGAATATGGGGGGACAGGTGACATGGGAGAGAGCAAGATAATGCATGTATTATTATTTTAAAATGTAAACCCTGGATAGGTTTCCTCTGATGAGTTATAGCAGAGTGCATGAGCAAATTCAGCAGGAGAGACCCAGAAGTGCATTTTCAGCTTAAAGTGGTGATGGGAGATTTGCAGAACTGTTCAAAGGCTTATTCAAGATGCATTATGGACTCTATCGCAGGAAAAGAAATGCTGGGGTTCTTTAAATGTTTTAAGTGAATTGAAATATGAACCAGGAATGCCCTTGGCGTACCCCATGGAGGCACTACGTGAACTATGTCTTGTCTTTCTGGATGTATGCCTCACACTCAAAAGTTCAGCAGCACTAATGGGGTGGAAGAAGGAGAATAATGTCAAGTCCAGATTTAAATAGGGTTCACCAATGAATGATAGTTAACATTTCTGCCAAAATCTGGTCCAAGTTGCTTTGAAAAAAAGCATTCCCCTATAAAACAGACTTATATATTTCAAGTGACTTGAGAAAGCTGTGAGTTCATCCTCTGTTTTGCCTCCACATTTTTTTTAAAACAAAGTTTTTATTTTTTACAACAAACATACAAACAAAACATAAAACCAAAAAACCCTCTTTCAATTATATACATACAGTGTGTCAGTTGGTTACAATCTTTTGTGCTGCTTTTTTTTATCATTACTCACAAGTTATATAAATTCTCACCTTATCAATCTAGCTTGTGCTCATATAATATCAATTATTAAACATTCATTTAAACTATTTTTCCATCATCTTATACAAGATATTCTAATTTTCATTATGATTTCATCTTATACATTCATCCCATGGTTATATATTTTATATTGTATTCTATATCAATCTATTAACTTTTATTGTAAGGCTTACTAATCTATTTCCTTACCATGTCTTTTTATCTAACCATTGATAAAATAAATCCCACATCATATAAAATTGTTTATTCTCTTGTTCTCTAATTTCAAATGTCAATTTACTCATTTCGGCACAGTCCATGATTTTCTTAATAATTTCCTCCTGCATAGGTATTTTTTCATTTTTCCAGTTCTTGGCAAATACAATTCTAGCCAGTGTTAAAACATTTACAATCAAATATTTCAATTCTTTACAATATATTTCCGCTATAATTCCCAATAAAAATATCTCAGGTTTAAAGTCTATGTGTTGTTTTGTCATTTTTTCCAACCATGTGTAGATTATAGTCCAATATCTTTTTGCATCCGAGCATGTCCACCACATATGGTAATATGAACCAGGTATCTGATGACATTTCCAACATTTATCTGATTTATTCTTGAACATCTTCGCAATTCTCGTTGGGGGTAAGTGCCACCTGTAAAACAACTTATACAAATTTTCTTTATATGCAGTTGACACTGTCATTTTATAATTGTGAGACCACAATTTTTGCCATTTATCTAAGTCAATCCCATATCCAAATTTCCCCCCCATGCAATCATTGTTTCTTTTACTTGTTCTTTCTCTAATTTAAACTCTAGAAAATGTCCATAGTTTTTTGATTACTTTTTCATCAGTACCTGTCAAAATTTTACCTAAATCAGTCAACTTATCATAGATACCTTCTGTTTTAACATCTTTATCAAATCTAGATTGTATTTGCAAATATGAAAACCAATTCATTTTTACACCTTGTTCTTCCAATGCTTGCATCGATTTAAGTTCACCCTTTTCATTCAACATCTCACCATATCTAACTGTTTGTTCCTTTTTATATATTATTGGATAGGAAAAAGCTTCAATAGTAGATAACCGTAGTGGAATTTTTAAATAATATTGCTTTTTTATCTTCTCCCAGTTTAGAAAAAAATGCTTCTCAAATATAATGTCTTCTAAAATACCCCTGCATTGTAGTTCCCTTATACCAGAGGAAGGCATGCCACCCTAACAGCAAGTCATGTCCTTCTAAATTCAAAAGTCTAATATTCCTGAGGGCGGAGCTGACGTAGCGATGATACGACATGCGATCTTGGAGGTCTGAGACTGCTGCTGATATCTTTGTTCCTGGATGGTCCAAACGGATCTAAACCATCCCGAAGAGATGGTGAATGTAAAGAGCACATCCTGTTGATCCCAGGAATACTGCAAAGTCCCTGTTGATCCAGGAGAAGCTCTTTTTGCCAGCGGCAAAGAGGCAGCCATTAAAGCTGCTGAAGTTGGGACAGCTCCGAAACGGAAGAGAACGGAAGAGAAAGTGTGCTGGTTTGTTGAGAATTTTTTCTTTACTTTAAGATTTGAAAGGACACCCTAAGGAAAAGAAAGAATCTGTAAAATTTTAGACAGAAGTGATTAAGCAGCGATTTTAAACAGGAAGTCAAAGTTATAAATTTTTTATTTTTTTCTCTTTGCTGGACTTTTTATATATGATTTTATATTTTGAAACTGGACTGGTTTTTTTTCTACCCATTTTCTCTCTCCTTTTTGACTTTATAATATTTTAGGCTAGAGACTCCCTTCTAGTCATCTTTTTTAATATCTCTTTCTCTTTTTAATTAATTTTTATTATATCTTGTTTGGAAAAGGAGGGGGAAAGTGAAAGCAGAAGAAACTTTGTAACACTGCCAACTAGAGGCTTGGAAATATTCTATCTCTTTTTTTTTCTTGACCAGACAAAGCTGAGAAAGAACTGAGACTTCTTTTCAAGGACATTGCCTGTTTGATAAGATAGAGGGAAGAGCATGGGAGAGTATTATTGCAGGTGCTCTTCTGGGTTTCTATCAATAGTTGGAGTCTGGTGTTGAAGCTTACAGAAAAAAAAGACGAAAAGACTCTGGAGAAGAGAGTTATAAATTTTAACAAAAGCCTCGAATAACTAAATAAGGTGCAGTGTGCTCTTTTTACTTTTTTTTTAAGCTGGGCTATTTCTTACTTTAACAAACCCCCTCCTTATTAGCTTACTTTTTGTAATAGCTACTTGGATCTTTGGCCTTTTGGAACTTGTTTTTGTCTTTCTTTTTGTTTTTGAAGTCTAATTTTTATGTTTGCATTTTATTTTAAAGGAAAAGTTTTAGTATTAATGATTTCCTCCTTTTTTCTTTTTTTTAAGGGAGTAGTCTCTTTTCTTTTTTTCTCTCTCCCTCCCTTGTATTTTTTTTCTATTTACCTTCTATGTTGGCTTTTTTGTGGCTTTCTTTTTTTTATGCACCCTTTTATACCTAAGACTTTTTAATTGGATTAAGGTGTTGAAGAACCTGAAGAACTTCTTTTTCTTCTTCTTTAGTTTTTAACTTTCTATTTTTCCGCCTTTTCTAGGATGTAACAATTTTTTCCTTTTTTTTGTTTATGGTCTTTTCTTCCATTTTTGAGTTTTTACTGCTATCTAACCAATTGATTTGATTAAGGTATCCAAGAACCTGAATAATTTTTTTTAATTATTATTGTTATTATTTGGCTTCTTTTTTCCCACTATTTTTACTTGGAATTACAATTGGTTATTTCTCAAGGTCTAGAAGAATTAAGGTCTAGAAGAACCTGAAGATTTTGAATTTTTTGAAATGAGTAGGAAACTAACAGCGCCTGGTCTTTCAATTTCTACTTCTTCCTCTTCACCATCTGGAGGACAATGTTCAATACAGATGATGTTACAGCAAGAAAAAGAACAGGAAAAAGTGATGCTGCAGATGATTATGCAAGGAATTCAAAATATACAAATAAGAACAGAGAATATTGAAAAGAGAACAGAGAACATTGAACAAAGAACAGGAAAAACTAATGAAAAGGTGGAGAACATTCAACAAATGATGATGAAGTATGATGAGAGATTCCCCAAAATTGAAGAAGAAGGTAAACAAAGAGATAAGAAGATCAGAGATATTGATAGCAGATTAACTGTGGTTGAACAAGGTAAAAGTGGGATGCTGAGATGGGAGATGGACAGATCAGAATTTTATCTCAGATTCCAAAACATAGAGGAAGAAAAGGGAAAAAACCTAGCTGAGATAATGATAGAAATTTTGGCTGAAGCTCTGGAGATAACCAAAGATAAGATGATGGATGGAATAGATGAGATTTATCAAGTTTTCACAAGATATGCAATGAGAAATAGCTTACCAAGAGAAGTTCACATCAGATTTACAAAGAAAGCCATAAAAATGCAAATATTGCAAGTGGCAAGAGAGAAAACATTGAAATATAAAGATAAGGAGATTGTGGTCCTGAAACAAGTACCCAGAAGAGTGAGAGAGATGAGAAGAGAATACCGATTTCTGACTAAAATTCTACTTAAAAAAGAGGTAAATTATAGATGGCTGATTCCAGAAGGTTTAATGTTCATATGGCAAGAACAGAGACATAGAAATGATTCAATTGAGAAAGCTGAATTATTTTATACAGAATATTTTGGAGGGAAAGAGGAGGAGGCAGAAAAAGAAATGTCACTAATTAAATTCCAGGACTGCCAAATAGCGCCTGAAAAAGAAGAAGGTGCAGTAGGCGGAAAGGTGGAAGTTAAAGAACAACATGAACCAAGATCTACGAGAGCTGCTAAACTTAACTTTAAAATATAATCATTCAAAGAGAAAAAGCTGATTACAATTAACATAAATGGACTTAACTCAGCTGTTAAAAGAAGGAAAACTTTCCATAAATTAGAGAAATTAAAATTTGATATAATCTGCCTACAAGAAGTACATATTAAAAAGCAACATGAACAATTGTTGATACAGCCAAAATTAGGGAAAATATTTACTTCTTTGACACAATGCAAGAAAAGAGGAGTGGTGTTATACATTAAAGATATTATCCCAGCGAAATTGATCTATATGATGATGGAAGATTACTAATGGTGGAAATAATGGACAATAATATGAAAACACTCCTGATTGAAATCTATGCCCTGAATGACAATCAAGAAGAATTTTACAGAAAACTACATATGAAAATAATTGAACTGGACTGTGCTAATATAGTTATGATGGGAGACTTTAATGGAATAGTAGACAATAAATTGGACTATACAGCACAGAAAACAACAAAGCAAAACAGAAAGACTCTCCCTAAATCTTTTTTTAAAATGATAGATGAAATAAATTTAAAAGATACATGGAGAGAAAGAAATGCTAAGACTAAACAATACACCTTCTATTCAAACAGACATTTATCATGGTCCAGAATAGATATGATATGGATGTCAACAGAATTGTCAGCTAATATCCAAGAAATAAACATTGAAACAAGTACTTGGGCAGATCACAATCGAATGACAATTAAATGGAAAGGACAAAGAAGAAGATCTAGATGGACGTTAAATAATACTATATTAAAGGAAAAAGACTTCATCCAGAGGAAGGAGAAAGAACTGCCTTTCTTCTTTCGAGAAAATAAAAAAGAAGACACACCAATGCAGAACATATGGGATACAATGAAGGCATATGCCAGAGGCTTGATAATAGACTATACAAGAAAAAGAAATACCACAAAAAAAAAAGACTAGAAAAAGACTAGCCTCTAAGACATTAGAGGATGAGTATAAAGGACTTGAAAAAGAGCTACAGAAAATGCCACAGAAAAAGGACATTAAGTTAAAAATGGATATAATTAAACATAAAATGGGACTAATGGAAAAAGAAGAACTAGCACAGAAAATCAGAGGTGTGAAACAGAACTATTTTGAAGATGCAAATAAACCAGGTAGATGCTTAGCATATTAATTGAGAAAGGAGAAAGAATCAAGGAAAATATTGCAATTAATAGATGATCAAGGCCAAGTTTGCTATGGAAGTAAAGAGAAGAAAGAAATCATACGAGACTATTATGGGAAACTATACACACAAGAGAATATTGATGAGGATAGAGTTAAACAGTACTTACAGAATGCTAATGTACCCCAGATACCTAAAGAGATTGAAACAATGTTAGAAAGCAATATAACGATGATGGAGTTAACTGAAGCACTTAAGAAGCAAAACAATGGAAAGGCACCAGGCCCAGATGGACTTCCGGCAGAATTTTATAAAACACTACAAGAATGGCACTTCCGGTTTTGCGTGGCTTCGGTGGCAGCAGGAATTCGCGACTGTCCGCAATTCCTGCTGCACTTGCTGCCAAGGTGCCCCTGATCTAAATGGGTCTGGGGGATATGGCTGCCCTGTAGAGGCAGCCGAAGAGAGAGGGGATCTGGACAGGGGTTTGGGGATGTCGCAGACCCCTCCCCAGCCGGAAAAACCCCTTTTTACCAAGGTGGTGGAGCGGCGGTCAGTGATGGCCGCCACAAAGAAGCCTGCAGCCGGGTAAGATTTGTGCTGGAGGAGCTGAGACAATAACAACTCTTAAATACCCTGGAAACTGAACTGCTTGAATTGCCTGAAGGATACATTGTTTCCCAAAGAAGATCGGAAAGCGGCGGAGAAAGCTGTCAAGGGAAAGTTTTTTTTTTCTTCACTCTCCCTCTCCATAGAAATAGCAGACGGAGATCTGGAAAATCTACTTTGGCACCAAAGGGGAAGGGAAGAGATAAAGACTTATTATAAGACTGTACTGAAGGAGATTGCTTTGAGTCTATAAGAACAGGATTAAAAGACATTAAGACTTCTAGAAGATCATCTTGGAAGTGTGTATTTGAATTCTACCCTAGGAGGTGAAAATATAGAAAGAAGAAAGTGCTAAATGAAACTGTTTGCTCTGATTTGGTTTGCTTTGTGACTTTGAGATTTCTGTGAAATTTTGTTCAAAAAAAGGGGACTAAAGACATTAGGGTTGCGTTAAAAAAGAAAGAAAAAGAAAAAATGGCATTATCTTTTGAAGGACTACAAATGGAATTTCAAAGACTGAAAAAGAAGATAAGGGCTCTTCTGGATCTATCTTTCACTTTTTGGAAATGGCGATTTCTACCTATCAAGAAATACGACAATGACAGGAAGACTGGGATGAAGGAGAAGAAGCCATCTTTAATGGACAAACACACTTAGTGGAGGAAGAAAAGCGGAAGGGGGCAAGGAAAAGATGAACTTAGAACTTAAAAAAGCAACCAAGAAAAAGAAAATGAGATGAAAAGGCGATATGATGTCAGAAAGCAACAGAAAAGAGAAATACAACAGAGAGGGAAGACTAAGAGAGGGAAATTGGAGAGATGGGTGGGGGGTCAAAAGTTAGAATGGAGAAGAAAGAAAGGGGAAAAGGAAAGAGAAGTCATAAAGGCTTTAAACAAGATGCTAAAAAACGATTTTTTTTTCAGAGATAAGGGGTAAGATAATTTTTAAAAATGATTCTGCAAAAGTACATAAGAATGTATTGTAGACATTAGTATTTGAAGCTGAGTTAGAAAATTAGAATATTATATGATTTAAAAATGTATTAAAGGAAGCCATGATTTAATTATAGAGTTTAATTTCTTATGAAATATTATCTTTATTGTTTAAGAATTAATAATAGAATCTAATTTCCTATGAAACATTGTTTTTACTATATTATAAATTTAATATTTCTTTTTACTTTTTTTTTAGTTTTATTATTACTTATCAAATTCAATATTATTTGTATGTTTTATTATTTTGAAATGTAATACTTTGAATGTACGGAGCAGAATCAGCATGGAAAATATGTTTTATTTTAAGTGTTATTTAGGGGAAGATAAAAAGTTGTCATACTTCAATCTGGGTTTACAGGAGAAATATTGTATTAGATAGAAAGGATAAGTAGGTGATTGAAAGAAAACGGACCAAAGATGCAAATATAATTATTTAATTGAGATGGAATAAATAAAGTAGAATTAAAAGAATGAGTAGGAGAGAGAAAATATATGGAAAATAGAGAATGCTAAATAAGATATGAGATAGTATATTAAGTGAGTATAAATTTTGATTGATGTCTGTATAAAAAGAGTTAACTCGGGGTAAGCTGCCTTCCAAAAAGAAGTTTTATGTATTTATGTTTTGTGTAATGTTTGTTTAAGTCTGACAGGATGTGGAAGAACACTAATGAAAATATATTCAATGAGTATATAATTTTAAGGCAGAAGAAATATGATTAAATAGAAGGAAAGGGAGTAATAAAGAGAAGTTTTGAAAAGATATGAAGTTGATTAGATAAATATATAGAAGTGTGATAATTTGGAATTATCTTCTTTTTAAATAAGATGGTTTATTTGTTTCTTCTAGAAAAGATATTTTATGTCACTACATCCTATGTTTTGTTTGTGTGTGTAAAAAAAAATTAATAAAGTTTGTTTAAAAAAAAACACTACAAGAATCATTGAACCTTCCATTGCTAGAAATTATGAATGAAGTTATGTTAAAGAAGAAGATACCCAAATCATGGTCAGAAGCTTATATTACACTTGTCCCAAAAGAGGAGGGCAATCCATTACAAATCAAGAACTATAGATTTATTTCATTACTAAATGCAGATTATAAAATTTTTGCTTTAATATTGGCAGAAAGACTTAAAAAATACCTAAACACCTGTATCCACCCTGATCAAAATGGATTTCTGCCAAAAAGAAAAATTAAAGACAATATGGGAGTAATCTTGGACACTTTGAAATACTACGAGGCACAGCCTGAAAAACAAATGGATTTGATATTTTTAGATGCACAAAAGGCATTTGATAATGTGAATTGGTGATTCATGTTATTACAGCTGGAACAGATGGGCTTTGGTAAAAAATTTACTCAAGCAATAGAAGCTATATATCATAACCAAATGGCAAAGGTAATGATAGAGGGTGAACTGACAGACTCTATTGATATAAGAAAAGGAACAAGACAAGGGTGCCCACTAACGCCTTTGTTGTTTGTGTTAACCTTGGAAGTGTTAAACAGAAATATTAGAGAAGAAAAGGATATAAAAGGGATGAAAATTAAAAAGGAAGAATTTAAGTTGCAAGCATTCGCAGATGATCTGGTTTTCATTTTAGAAGACCCACTAGAAACAGCACCAAAATTGATAGAAAAGATAGAGGTATATGGAAAGGTGGCTGGTTTGAAAATAAATAAAGATAAAACAAAGATTTTGACAAAGAATATGCTATCAAGACAAAAGGAAGAACTGTCGGATGTATTGAAAATTCAGGTCACGAATAAGATCAAGTACTTGGGGATACATTTGACAGCAAGATGTAGTACACTAAAAGAGAATAATTATATCAAACTTAAACAGCAGATAGCACTAGATTTGGCCAAATGGGAAAATTTACAACTGTCATTAATAGGGAGAATATCAACTATCAAGATGAATATATTACCCAGAATTTTATATTTGTTCCAAACAATTCCAGTTAGGCTTGGAAAAAATTATTTTGAAGATTTAAATAAAATTGTGTTGAAATATATATGGCAAGGTAAGAATGCAAGAATAAAGTTAAAACTTTTGCAAGATGCCAGAATAAGAGGAGGATTTGGTTTGCCTAATTGGGAGTTGTATTACCAAGCTACAAATTTGATGTGGGTCAAGGAATGGATAACATTGGGAGTTCTGGTTTGAAGTCTCTTCGGCGACAGACAGAAATCTGCGATCGTGCACAGTTTTGGTCTGGGCTCGCCACTGGAGCGCCCCGAGCTGGCTGGTTTCAGGGCTAAGCCACCCTGGAGAGGTGATGAAGAGTGGGGAGACTGCCAGCAGGGTTGAGGAAAGCTGCATCTTTCCTCCTCAGCTGCCCATTACTCCCTTTCCCGAAGGCGGTTGCAGCGGTGGTCAGAAATGGCCACCACAAAGAAGAACTCGACCGGAAAAGAATGTGCAGGAGGAAGATAGGAAGTGAAAGTTTTGGCTGACTGGGTTAAATTGTAAAAGCAACAACTAAGGTACCCTGGAATTTAAACTTACAAAAAAATAAAATTGCTCCCAAAGAAGAGTCAGAAGCAGCGAAGGAAAGTGAAAAGGGAAAGGTTTGGTTTTTTTTTTCTTCTCTTTCCTTCCCTACACTGACAACTAAGAGACTTAAATAAGAAATCGGAAAAATCCACTTTGACATCAATAGGCAATTAAGCTGAAAATAAAACAAAATACCAAAGGGATAATAAAGATTTCTGGACATTAAATTTTTTTTTCATAAGCAGGAAGGGAGAGAAAAAGAATAAGGGCAGGATCTGGAAGAGGGAGGAGACTGCCTGGAATTAAAAAGAATCTACAGTAAAACTTCAACAAGACTTCTAAAAGATACATTTTAACTGAAACTTTGTAATTAAACAGTAACCCCAGGAAGAGAAAGTGGAAAAAAGAGCAAAAAGAAACAGCTTTCGTGTATTTGGATTATTTGGTGATCTTTGGATTCTTGGTTATTACATTTGAATGACTAAAATTAATCGGGTGGTTGTTTAAAAATTTATACAATGGCATCACTTCTGGATGAATTGAAAATGGAACTTAAAAAGTACAAAGAAGATGCACAAGAAGGGAGGGGTTCTTTCGGCTTTATTTTTCAATTCTTAGAAATGGAGATTTGGAACTATGAGAAACAACAAGAAACGTCTGCAAAACAAGAAGACTGGGACAAAGAAGAAGCCATCTTTAATGAACAAGTAATTTTATGTGGGGAAGAAAAAGGAAAGGGGGGGAAAGAGAATCGAGAATTTAAGACTTAAAAAACAACCAAAGAAAAGAAAAATAATTCGAAAAATAAGTATAATACTGGAAAGCAACAGAAAAGAGGAATACAGAAGAGAGAAATAGAGGTAGAGAGACAAGGGGGTAAAAAGGGGAGAGAGAAGAAGAGAGGGAAGAAGGAAAGGAAAAGAAGTTACAAAGGACCGGAGCAAGATATAGAGAAACAGGACCTATTTAGAGATAATGGATGAAAATCTAACTGAAAAAGGGATTCTGTAAAGGTACATAAGATTGTATTGCTATATTAGTAATAGAAATAACTTTAGAAAATTGGAAACAACGTATGATTAAAATGAGGGATAAAATAGTTAGTGTAATTTAGTGAAATGTTTGTTAATAAAATAAGTGAAATAAAATAATTGAGAAAATTGAATTAGGAAGAAACGGGAACATTTTAATTAGTTAATGTTTTATAAAATATAAGTGAAGAGTGGGGGGAATTAATTATGGAAAGCTTATAATTGTTCCCATAGAAGTATGATATTTAATTGAAAAGTAATGTTAAAGAAGTTAAGATTTTTTTTTTAAAACAAGTTTTATTTTCAAGACAAACAATACATAGATACACATAAAACAAAACATAAAAGCATAAAAAATCTCTTATCTGAAAGTTGATTAGTCCCGGGTTAAAACTCTTGGTACAGACACAAATTCAAATTCATATTCATTTTACATACCATTTCATATCTTATTAACATTTTCAGTTTTCTATATGTCTTCTCCTCTCCTTTAAATTTTCTCAATTTTATTTTATTTTATTTATCTCCTCTCAATTCATATCATAATATTTATTATTCTTTGTCTGTTCTATTCCAGCCAGCCCTTTATTTTCCTTCTTTAAAAAAAAGAAAAAACTTCTCCTGTACACTATATGGAGTATGATGCCTTTATCTCTTTCTCCTACATTTATAATACTTAATATAAAACACATGACATATATTGGGATTCTGTCTGGTACATTCTAAAATTATACTATATTATCAAAAATAACACAAATCTATTCATTAGTATTAATATTCATTCATATCTTAAACATTTAAATCATTACTTTTCAATTAAGTCACATACTTTTATGGGAGCCCTATTTTCCATAGTTATATATTATATCCCTCATCATATATTATAGCTCATTATTTCATTAGGAAACACTTATGCTTTTCAAAGATTATTACCCCCCCCATCACAATCTTAAATCATGTTTCCTTACAGTACTCCCTTTTCTTAACAAAAATTTCACTAATTTATGTTAAATATTTTATCACATTTTAGGTTACATATTGTTTCTAATTTTCTATATTTACTTCTAAATACAAGTATAACAATGCAGTCTTATGTATCTTTCTAGAATCCCTTTAGCCATAAAGCTTATCCATTATCTCTAAAAAAAGTTTTCTTCTTAACATCTTGCTCCCCACCATTAGGATTTCTCATCCCTTCCTTTCTTTCTTGTTTCTTCTTCTCCTTATCCTCTTTAACTCCTTGTCTCTCCACCTCCCTTTTATTCTGCTTTCCCCCTTTCTGTTGTTTCTTAACATAATGTCCCCTTTTCACCTTATTCTTCTCTTTTTGGGCTATTTTTCCAGATCTTAAAGACCTTTTCCCCTTTTTCTCTTGCTTTTTCTCTTCTCCAGTCAAAGTCATTTGTTCATCAAAGATGGCTTCTCCTTCTTCTTTGTCCCCATCATCCTCATTCTGCTTCATATAAATATAAACCGCCATTTCCAAGTATTGAAAAATAGTGTCAAGACCATCCTCCCCTCCTTGTTTTTCTCTTTCAAATTTTTGATATATAAGTTCCAATTCATCCATAGATGATGCCATTGTGTAGAGAAAAAGCTTTTACAAACAACCACCCAGATGATTTAATCAGAAGTAATTTCCAAAGGTTCCAAAGTCACCAAACAATCCAAACAGACTATTTCTTTTAGATACCTTCTTCTTCTTCACTTTCTCTTTCTGGGGTTAAAGTAATCACAAATCCTTTTCAAATATATTTTTTGGAAGTTTTTAAACTCTTTATAATTCCAGGCAATCTTCTCCTTATTTTCAAATTTTGCTCTAATTCTTTTTTTCACTCTCCCTTCCCACTCACAGCCAAAAAGGTTTTTTTTTTCCCGCTGTCACTTTAGGAAGGAGAGTAGAACAAAGAAAAAACTTTCCCCTTTAGAATATTTGCAGCTTAAAAACTCTCACAGGGAACAATATATACTTAGCAGCCTTCAAGATTCCAGGTCATTTTCTCCCATCTTGTCCCGGTTAGAATCAACTTTCACTTTTCTTTCAGCTTCCTCCCTCCTGCACCTGCTTGTCCGGCTGCAGCTTTCTTCGTGGCGGCCATTGCTGACCGCTGTTCCTCCGCCTCAGAAAAAGGGGGTTTAGCCGGCAGGGGAGGGGGTTTGCAACACCCCCAAACCCCTTGCCGGATCCCCCCTGTCTTCAGCTGCCTCTGCAGGGCAGCTATATCCCCCAGATCCAAATGGATCGGGGGAACCTTGACGGTGAACGCAGCAGGGATCGCGCGGTCGCGAATCCCTGCTGCCGCCGAAAGGTTGCAAACCGGAAGTCCAAGAAGTTAAGATTTTAATGAATATTAATATTAATGATAGAATTGAATTGGAATGAAATGTGTTGTTTTAATTATATACATTTATAATTTTTCTTTTTTTAAGAATATAGTGTGTATTTTAAGAATGTACCAAGCAGAATCCGAATGGAAGTTATGTATTATATTGAATGTTATAACTTTAGGGTATATATTGAAGCCTAAATAAGAGTTAAATGGATAAACTTAAAAGATATAAAGGCGTCATACTCCAATCAGTAAATACAGGAGAAATTTTGTTTAATGAGAAAAGATAATAGATAATTGAAACAGGACAGACAAATATATATATATATATATATATATATATATATATATATATATATATATATATATATAAAATACAATGATCTCTTTCCATTAGCCTCCTGTGTATAGCTTGTAGGGGGTGATACCTTGTGGAGCTCGGTCACCAGCTTGACTGGCACTGCGAAGACCACGAAGTGGCAGTGACTTGATCTTTGAATCTGGGAGAAACCGTACAGATCACAACAAAGAACCTCAGAAACAAATATAAAAATATATATATATATATATATATATATATTATATATATAAATAAGTCACGGTACATGGCTACTGATCGTCTTGTGAAGTTGTGGCAGCAGACATCGCCATCATCAGACTCTGTATTGCCTGATGATTTGAACAATATATATATATATATATATATATATATATATATATATATAATATATATATATATATATATATATATATTGGTATGTTTCCCGTAATAATTGAGATGAAAATATATATATATATATATATATATATATATATATATATATATATATATATATATATATATATATACATATACTTATTGAGATGAGATAATAAAAATAAAATTGAGAAAATTAAAAGAGGAGAGAAGCAATGCAGAAAATGTAAAATAGTAATAAGATATGGAATAGAATATAAAAATGAGCATGAACCTGAATTTGTGTCTGTACGAAGAAATGTAACCCGGGATTACGCTACTTTTAAAAAAGATGTTTTATTTTTATTTTTTTTCTCTTTGTGAAAACTCAAATAAAATTTACAAAAAAAAAAAAAAAAAAGGAATGGATAACATTAAGAAATACTAGATTGTTGACATTAGAAGGACATGATCTGTTGTTGGGGTGGCATGCTTTTTTATGGTATAAAGGAACTAAAACACATGGGTATTTTAGAAGACATTATATACGGGAGTCTCTGTGGTTAAACTGGGAGAATACTAAAAGTCAATGTTATTTGAAAATCCCAGTCTGGCTATCGACTACTGAAGCATTTTCTTATCCTATAATATATAAAAAGGAACAAACAGTTAGATATGGTGAAATATTGAATGAAAAGGGTAAACTTAAATCTATGCAGAAATTAGAGGAACAAGGTATAAAGATGAATTGGTTTTCATATGCGCAAATTCAAGGTATGACAAAGATTCTAAAACAGAAGGTTTCTATGATAAACTGACTGATTTAGATAAGATTTTGATAGGTACTGATGAAAAGGTGATTACAAATTGTATGGATATTTATTAGAAATTAAACTAGAAGAAGAACAAGTTAAAGAAACTATGATTGCTTGGGGTAAGAATTTTGGATATGGGATTGATCTAGAGAAATGGCAAAAATTGTGGTCTCAAAATTATAAAATGACAATGTCAACAGCATATAAAGAAAATTTGTATACAATGTTTTACAGGTGGCATTTTCCCCCAATGCGAATAGCAAGAATGTTCAAGAACAAATCAGAAAAATGTTGGAAATGTCATCAGATACCTGGCTCATATTACCATATATGGTGGACTTGTGCGGATGGTAAAAAATACTGGACTAAAATCCACACGTGGTTGGAAAAAATGACAAAAAAGCATATAGACTTGAAATCAGAGATATTTTTACTGGGAATTTTACCTGAAGCATATAGTAAACAATTGAAATATCTGATTGTAAATGTATTAACAGCGGCTAGGATTGTATTTGCCAAAAACTGGAAAAATGAGAAAATACCACCACAGGAGGAAATGATTAAGAAAATATTGGAATGTGCTGAAATGAGTAGATTGACATTTGAAATCAGAGAACAAGATGATAAACAATTTTATAAAATTTGGGATTTATTCTATCAATGGTTAGACATTAAAACATGGTAATGAATTATGTAGATCTTTAGAAAATAATAAATATAGAAAGAAGTATTTTTTTTCCTTATTATGTCTAGAAAATGATTATAGGATAGATTTGAGATGATAATATGAACTGTCATAATACAAATTAAGTAAAATATGGATTATCTCGTAAAATATGAATGAATAATAGTATAGTCAAATGATTGTTTAACAATGATGTTAATGTATTTAATATTTGATTGAAAATATGAGAATATATACAATATAATTGTAATTGAAGACTACGAAATGGAAGCACAAAGCAATTTGTAAACCAACTGACACACTGTATGTATATATATGGAAGATGGCTTGATGTTTTTATGTTTTGTTTGTCCATGTTTGTCTTAAAAAACAATAAAATTTATATATATATACATATACATATACATATATATACATATACATATACATATATATACATACATACATACATATATATATATATATATATATATATATATATATATATATATATATATATATATATATATATATATATATATATAATATCTCATATTCCTTAGTGTTATCCACTCCTTTACCCACATCTGATTCGTCGCTTGGTAGTATAATTTCAAATTGGGCAAAGCAAACCTTTTTCTTTTTCTTGCATCTTGTAGCAATTTAAGTTTTATTCTCGCTTTCTTCCCCTGCCAAATGTATTTTAGCTCTATTTTGTTTAAATCTTCAAAAAATTCTTTCCCTAATCTGATTGGAATTGTCTGGAATAAGTATAAAACTCTAGGCAATACATTCATCTTAATTGTACATATTCCTCCAATCAGTGATAATTGTAAATTTTCCCATTTTATCAAGTCTGTCGCAATCTGTTGTTTAAGTTTAAGATAATTATCCTCCTTAAGTGTGCTACATCTTGGTGTTATGTGTATCCCTAAATATTTAACCTTATTTGTGACCTGGATCCCCAAAACTTCCTCCAATTCTTTCTTTCGTCTTACTAACATGTTCTTTGCTAAAATCTTTGTTTTATCTTTATTTATTTTCAAACCTGCTATTTTCCCATACTCTTCTATCTTTTCTATCAGTTTAGGTGCTGACTCCAATGGATTCTCAAATAAAAATACCAGGTCATCTGCAAAAGCTTGTAATTTATACTCTTCTTTTTTAAATTTTCATTCCTTTTATTTCTTTTTCTTCTCTGATGTTCCTATTCAGCACTTCCAGTGTTAACACAAACAACAGAGGCGACAGTGGACAGCCTTGTCTAGTCCCTTTTCTTATATCTATAAAGTCTGTTAACTCTCCATTTATCATAACTTTTGCAGTTTGTTTATGATATATCATTTCTATGGCTTGAGTAAATTTTTTACCAAAGCCCATTTGGTCCAATGGTACCTCCATAAAACGTCAATTCACATTATCAAAAGCTTTTTGTGCATCTAAACACATCAGATCCATTTGTTTTTCAGGATGCGCCTCATAGTATTCCAGTGTATCTAAAATTATTCTTATATTGTCTTTAATCTGTCTCTTCGGCAGAAATCCATTTTGATCAGGATGAATAAAATTGTTTAAGTATCTTTTCAGTCTTTCTGCCAGAATTGAAGCAAAATTTTTATAATCTGAATTTAATAGTGATATTGGTCTGTAGTTTTTAACTTGCTGTGGGTCTGTGTCCTCCTTCAGTACAAGTGTGATATATGCTTCTGACCATGTTTTGGGTATTCTCTTCTTTATCATAACTTCATTCATAACTTCTAATAAGTGAAGATTCAATGTTTCCTGGAATGTCTTATAAAATTCCACTGGCAAACTGTCCGGACCTAGTGCTTTCCCAATGTTTTGCTTTTTTAAAACTTCTGTTAATTCCATCATTGTTATGGTACTTTCTAACATTATTTCAATATCTTTGGGTATCTGAGGCAAATTTGCTTCCTGTAAGTATTGTTGAATTCTTTCTTCCTGAACATTCTCTTGATGGTACAGTTTTCCATAATAATCTTGAATAATTTTTTTCTTCTCCACATTTCCATAGCACACATGTCCTTGTTGATTTATCAATTGATTTATCCTTCTCAAGTCTCTTTTCTTTCTCAGTTTGTATGCTAGCCATCTGCCTGGTTTGTTTCCATCTTCAAAATAGTTCTGTTTAGCATTTTTAATTTTTTGTGGTTTTTCTTCTTTTTCTATTAGCCCCATTTTATGTTTAGTTATGTCCATTTTAATTTTAATGTCCTTTTTTGTGGAAATTTCTTTAGTGCTTTTTCCAACTTCTTGAAGTCAACTTCAAATATTTTAAAGGTTTTTTTCTGTTTTATATTTCTTTTCCTTGTATAGTCCATTATCAAGCCTCTTGTATAAGCCTTCATCGTGTCCCAGAGGTTCTGTAATGATGTATCCTCTTTTGTGTTTTCTTTAAAGAAAAAAGTAAATTCTCTCTCAATTTTCTGTTTAAAGTCTTTTTCCTTTAATATCGCATTATTTAAAGTCCATCTAGATCTCCTTTTTTGTCCTTTCCATACAAGTGTTATTGGATTGTGATCTGCCTAGGTACTTGCTTCTATTTCAATGTCTTGTATGTTAGGAAGCAATTTTGTTGACATCCATATCATATCTATTCTAGACCATGATGGATGTCTATTTGAATAAAAGGTATATTGTTTATTTTCCGCATTTCTCCCTCTCCATGCATCTTTTAAATTTATCTCATCTACCATTCAAAAGAAGGATTTTGGCAATGTCAGCTTTCTTTGCTGTTTTTTGTGTTTTATAATCCAATTTCTCATTTATTATTCCATTGAAATCTCCCATCAGACAGATATTAGCATAGTCCAGTTCAATTATTTTCTTACGTAATTTCCTGTAAAAATCTTCTTGATTATCATTTGGAGCATAAATTGCTATTAAAAGTATCTTTAGATTATTGTCCATTATCTCCACCATCAAAATCCTTCCATCATCATCTGTATATATTTGTTCCACAGGGATTGTATCTCTAATGTATAGCACCACTCCTCTCTTTTTACACTGTGTCAACGCTGTAAATAATTTCCCTAATTTTTGTTGTTTCAATATATAATCATGTTGTCTTTTTAATATGTACTTCTTGTAGGCAGATTATATCAAATTTTAATTTCTCTAAATTATGGAATATTTTCTTCTTTTAATGGCTGAATTAAGTCTATTTATATTGTAATCAGTTTTCTCTCATCCATTTTAGACTTTATAAGAAGGATTTGTTGCTCTAGTAGATCTTGTTTCTCGTTGCTCTCTGGGTACACCACCTACGGCTCCTTCTTCTTTTTCAATTACTGCTATACATTCCTCTTGAAATTCAATTAATGACTCTTCTTTTCTTGTACCTTGCTCCCTTCCTCTGAAATATTCCAGATAGAATAACTCAGCTTTTTCAACTATATCAATTCTGTGTCTTTGTTCCTGCCAGGTAAACATGAGACCTTCTGGTATCAGCCATCTGTAATTTATTCCTCTCTTAAGTAACTCTTTGGTCAAGAATAAATACTCTCTTCTTATCTCTCTCACTCTTCTTGGTACCTGTTTCAGTACCACTATTTCTTTATCTTTGTACTTTAGAGTTTTTTCTCTTGCCACCTGCAGTATTTGTTATTTAACTATTTTCTTAGTAAATCTGATATGAACTTCTCTTAGCAATTTATTTCTCATTGCATATCTTGTATAGACACAAAAAACCTCATTCATTCCATCCATCATCTTCTCTTTAGTTACCTCTAATGCTTCTGCCAGGATTTCTGTCATCATTTCAGCAAGGTTTTCACCCTTTTCTTCTTCTATATTTTGAAATCTAAGATAAAATTCTGATCTATCAATTTCCCATCCCAATGATTGCAGAGATCTGCCCTTGTCTCTTTCCACTTCACTCAATCAGGAATCCATATCTCCAATCTTCTTATCTCTTTGTACATCTTGTTCTTCAATTTTCTTGATTCTGTCCTCGTATTGCATCATCATCTGTTGGGTATTTTCAATTTTCTCATCTGTCTTTTCAGTTCTTTGCTCAATATTCTCCATTCTCTTTTCAATATTATCTGTTTTTACTTGTATCTTTTGAATTCCTTGCATAATCATCGGCAGTGTCACTTCTTTCTCCTTCTCTTGTTGTAACATCACCTGTATTGATTGTTGTCCTCCAGATGGTGAGGAGGAAGAAGTCGGGATTGAAGAAGCTGAGGCTGGTATCTTTCTGCTTATCTTAGAATACTTAATAGGAAAATTGAGAAGAAAAAGCAAGAGCAGCCAACTGCCGCTCCAGTAAGAAAAATAATAAAAGCAAAAAATAAAAATAAAAAAGGGAAGGGGAAAAAATCTTCAGGCACTTGAATACCTTAATCCAATTGGTTTCAATTATGTAGAAAAAAAGGGAAAAAAGTAAAACGGAAGAAGGATGAAAAAATAAAAAAAAATTAGGAAAATTTTTAAAAAGACAGAAATCTGTATATTCCCCTTGCTAAAAAGGTAGAACAAAAGGAGGAGGGGGGGGGGGAAAGTAGTCTTATTCTTGCATCAAAGGACCCAAGTCAAATATAAAAATCCAACTGGGGGGGGGGGGGGGTAGAAAAAAAAAGGAAAAGAGAAAATGCAATTCTGTCAGTAAGCAAAGCACTGCCACTATATGTTTTAGGCTCTTTACTAAATAAAAAAACAAAATTTCCAGTTCTCTTTTCAAGGTCACTTCAATCTTCTTTCTTCAGTTTCAAATCCAGACTCCAGCTATCAGTAGTTCCACAGAAGAGCACCTGCATAAACAATCTACATTCTCTTCCCACTATCTTTTCAATGAAAAGCAGAGTCCTTGAATGTAACACCAAATGTATCAACAAGAAAGAAAGGAAAACAGCGTATCCAAGCCTCCAAGTGGCAGCGCTACTTATTTCCCCTCCCTTTCCCTTCCCCTCTAATATTAAAACCAGGAATAAAAAATAAAAAGAGTCTAAAATTATTAAAGAGAAAAAACAAGAGAATAAAAAACTTTTCCAAAGAGTTATTTTGAAAGGAAAAATTAAAAATTAAAAAGGAAAGACCAGTCCAGTTTAAAAATTGAAAAGTTTTTACAAAAATCCAAAGTTCCAATAAAAAAGAAAAAAAAAGACCTTCAGGTTTAATTTGTGCTTTATCTTGCTGCTTAAGCACTTTTATCTTCACTTTTAAATTTAATTTTTAGTCTTTTAGGGTGTTCTCTCCAGAAAAAAATAAGTAGAAAATTATATCCCCAAACTGAGATACTTTCTTTCCAGCTTTCTTCCGTTCCGGAGCTTTTCCAGCTTCAGCAGCTTTAATGGCTGCCTCTCTGCTGCTGGAAAAAAGGGCTTCTCTTGGATCTACCAGGGACTTTGTGATGTCCCTGGGATCAACAGGATGTGCCTTCCTCAGTTACTGTCTCTATGGGACATTTTAGGTCCGTTGGGACCATCCTGCAACATAGATATCAGCAGCGATCTTAGAGCTTAAAGATCGCATGCTGTACCGCTGCGATGCCAGCTCCGCCCTCCCTGTTTTGCCTCCACATTTTTGAGCAGCAGCACCACTGCTCTAAAAAGTGGTATTGAAAGTGGACCCTTTGTGTTGACTCAAATGTCACTTATAGCAAGCACTGGGGTTCACTATAGCATTATAGCAGTTCTTGTTCCTGCAAATTATGCCACATGTTTTCAAATTAAGAAGTATTTATTGTGTTGAACCATGCATTCAACAGCAACAACAAACACAAGAAAGGAGTAACCTAAAACAAAATAAACTCCATTTATGGAACATCCTTGCCCTCATCCCTTTTAACTTTCCATAAGTCCCTCAAGTCCTAGTTGTTTCAGCAAGCCTAAAAATCCCAGGGCACTGGCAAAATATTGAGTTGGCTCCTGTGTATTTATTATCCACTCTTTGCTAATCTCTTTTTATTCAGTTTTAGTTTTGTGATTTTTACAATTTTAAAGTTTTTAATATTAGTTTGTATAGATTGATTTTAATTTTGTTATATGCCACCTAAAGTCACTTAATCACTATATAAATACTGTATGAAGAATGAATGAATAAATAAATGAATGAATGAGTTTTGACACAGCTTCAGCATCATGCCTCTGTAATCCTCCTAGGGCATCTGTTGCTAATTGTCTATTTTATCCTTTGCAATGCTAATGCTATATGGGGCTTGGGGTGCGTTGTTTTCCCATTTACAAGAACATCTGCCTTCCCTTATATCTGTTTCCACACCCTTTCAGAGAATCACATCTTATTCCTTCCAGTCAGCTATATAATTCTTGGTTTTTTAAAAAAAAGGTTGTCTGGCTTGTATCGCTTCATCTACAGGTATATAAACAGTGTGAATTGAATTTGTACTCATACCCTTTTCTAGCCTCTGGGCTCAAGCAAGCCATTTATTTTGATCATCCCTCCACTTGAATGTTAGCGGTTGCAAACATAGAACATTGTGGCTTTCTGTGGGAATTGATGTACAGAAAGGTTGAACCTTGATAGCAGACAGCTTTCCCTTCATACAACTGCCCATTTCCCCTAAAACAGCTGGACAAGTGCACAAACAATGCACTGAAATCACAGAGGAAGGCAATATGGCCCTTCATATTTTCTCCGCACTGTTTGTAAAAAGGACAATAATATTTTTTATGCTAAGAGCTACCATAGCTCAGGATGGGGCTTTGATTGACAGTCTTTGCAAACTCCAATTGGTTAGCACCAATTGACTCGTGGTATTATTCCGTCTTGGAGAAAAATCTGCTTACATGGTTGCTAGACATTGAAAACCAATCAATCAATCATTTCTTGGCTATTCTCAAAAGTTGGTGGGTGGCAAGAGTGAAGACCAAGGAAAGTCTGGATTCCAGAATGTTTTAGAGGATTTCTAGATTTAAAATGGTGACAGTATGGGAGAGACTTGAGAGTAAATGGAGAAGAAAGGAGAAAAGACCAAAATCATGCATGCTTATGTTTGAAATGGTTTACATTAGTCAGAGGCAAAGAGTCTAAAAGCAGAGGCTGCAGCGGAAATACATTTTTAATTACAGACCATTAAAACGTTGTCTGAACTGTCTGACCTTCTTGTCAGAGTTTTTCAGCCAGGATGCCAGTCAGGAGTGCCCTGAAATCAGGAAGCTAGAATGAAAGGTATGGGCAGATGTAGCTGATGATGCTTGAATGGTTCCATATGGATTCTTTTATTACTAGAGGGATGTAAAAGATTGTTAAACATAGCTCTTGCATGACGCTATCTAAGGAAGCTAGATGTACTGCTTAAGCAACCTTTGCACATATATAGTTGACTTTTGCTATGATGGCTAATGTTCATTGATCTAATGGTATGTGGGAAAAACCTTGGGAGCCTGGGAAAAGAGATGTTGTGCCCAGAAGTAGTATTCAGCAGGTTCTGACCACTTCTGGAGAACTGGTAGCAGAAATTTTGAGTAGTTCAGAGAACTGGCAAATACCACCTCTGACTGGCCCCACCCCCACCTATTCTCTGCTTTCAAAGTCCTAGATGATTGGCTGGATCTTATTTTGTTGCCCTGCACAGGAGAACAGAGTTGGAAAGCAGGTTAGAGGGATGGGGAGGAAATGGGATTTTTCAGTAACCTTCCCCCAGGAGTGGGGAGGGAATGGAGATTTTACAATATCTGTCATGCCCCGTTGGAGACTGACTCCGAGGGAGAGGAGGAACAGTGACAGGAAGTGGAAGTGTGGCTCCAGAGGTTATGGAGGAGACTGGGGAAGGGCAGAGGCCGGCTGGGCAGTCAGAGGAAGACCCAGGACCATCCCCTCTCCATCCTAGGGCATGCAGGGAGGAGAGGATAAGGGAGAGATGTGAATGGCATGGTCTACAGGAGAGGAAAGGGCCTTGATTCTCTTCATGGGCTGCAGCTATGAGAACTGGAGATGGACATGCATATGGGCCAGTGCTGGAAACAAAGCATGGAAATATTTCTAGTCTGTCATTCCTCTCTGAGTTTAGCATCCTTCCCAGTGTGTGTTCCGGTATCTGTGGATGTCTTCAAGCCCTTATCTTGCCTGGTTCTCTTAATTGCTTCAGTGTGGTTTGTGTTGTTTTTACTCTTTATAATTTATAGGCATTTTTAGTTTAAATGGCATTTCCTCTTTTTCGTAACTGCTTGTGGGAGAGTTTTTTGTCTCCTATTTGGGGCTTTGAAGCAAAGTGAAGGAATAAAAGGGGCTTCACCTGTTTTGTGACTGTGTTTATTTTGTATCCCACCCTGGGTCATCACAATATCCTTCCCTTGAAGTGGGGTGGGAATGAAGATTTTACAGTATCCTTCCCCTGCCATGCCCTCCAAGCCATGCCACGTCCACTAACCCACACCCTCAGAACTGGTAGTAAAAATGTTTGAATCCCATCACTGGTTGTGCCTAAATAACAGATTAGAGGAATCATGGCCCATAGCTAGACAGTGGACAGGGCAAGAGGTTCAGAAGAGACCCTCTCTAGTTTCTTGGGTGGTAATGCAATTCTACATTGATAGAATTGTCAGATTCTATCAATGCAGATTTATAATAAAATAGAATTAAGTAATTGAATTGTGATTCCTACCTGGTTTAAAAAGGCTGACAATTGTTATGATACAGTAAATCTAGATGAAGAGCATTTATAGAAGATTTTATTAATATTAAAGAACATTTATAGGAGATTTTTATTAATATTTTAATGCAACCACTCCTTTTGATTGTAATGCACTGTGTTATTTGACTTCCAGCACAACCTTCAGGATACAGTTATTTAATTGTGTACATAGTGAACATTCCCAGTTATGCCCGTAGGCAGAGCAGACAATCCAGATCACCTTTTTAAAAGCTATTCACCGATTAAGAACAAAAAACGATGTTCTTATGATTTAAGCAAGTATAACTAATTTCGTCTTGTCAGAGATAATCACATGCAGGGATAACAATGAATTTCAACATCATTGTTCTGATTATGATCTCCAGGTTGAATAATATAATGCCATATAATCCCCAAATTGTGTGTGATCTAAAAAAAAAGATGTTGCTGGAGAGAATAAAAAATCCCTTGTAGCATGGAAAAACAAGTGTCGCCCAAATTTTAGGTGAGGGCATCTTAAAGCAGTAGTTTTCAGTTGGCATGAGTCACAAGCCAAATGAAACAAAGGAAACCTCCCTTTTTTCCGAACAAAGAGTGAAAATGACAGCCTAAATTATTGTTCTGAACCAAAGTGAGAGATTCATTCAATGAATTCAAAGATCATATCAGTAGGCTTGGTCTGTGTGTGTCAGTGGTGGGATTCTACAGTTTCTTTACTGGTTCAGTGATTGCGCACTTCGCGCATGTGTATGCATGCATGCACCCTAACACATGCAGCTTTCCAAACACCAGCTGAGGCTCTGCTGTGCCAATCAACTGAGAGGATAAAGAACAGAAAAGCACAGGGATGAGTGGGAGGATTGATTCTGCGCTTTTGTGTTCTTTCTCCTCTCAGTTGATCGTCAGAGCTTTTTTTTTTTATCTACCTGTTCAGCCGAACCAGTCTGAACCGGTAGCATTTCACCATTGGTGTGTGTGTGTGTGCGCCTAAATATCCAATTAAAACAAATCTGCACTATTTCATTGCCCAGTACAAGCACAGCCTTTCGATCACTTTCACAAAACAGCTCTGTATGCCAGTACCTGTATATCATTGTTCACTTACTGTAGCTGAGGCTGTATTCCTATCTGCTTACGTGAGCCATGTAGAGTGTGTTAATGCTCATGAAGAAGGAATTGAAAGAGAGAACAAACTTGATGGAGAGAGGGAAGGTCCATTATCAAGGCATAAAGTAGATAAACACTGCAACAACCCAGAGGAGGGAGGCAGAGGTACATCTCAGATAGTCACCCCCAAATTCACATAAAGGTAAAAGACTTAGGAGGGTAAGCATATTCAGAGTTGCAAGATTATATTGCCATAGCCAATCTTAATAAAAGTAGTTTTATGCACACTGGGCATCAATTTCTTGGAAGCATCTACATCAGGGCTGTCAAACCCATGGCCTGGATATGTCACATGCTGTTTAGAAGAGGGAAAAAGTTGTGATATGTTAACAATGCCATGACAATGCGAGTTTGACACCCCTGATCTACATTGTAGGGCTGACACTAGGTAAATGGTTCCTAGTTTCCATAGGATAACCCTCTGATCTGTTATTCACCATTCAATTGTCCTTTAGCAGTGAGGGAGACTGGAATACTCTCTTTAGTAGCCACTGTTTTCTCCTTCGTTAAAATGATTTGGTTGGAATACAAAGCTGTGCAACTGACTAGTGTGATTGGATGGCTCGAAATAATTGAAACCAAATCTGAAAGGATTTTGATAACTTGTCTGACAGGGACCCTTTATCTTGGCTGCTGCTCCCAGAAGTCTCAACTTCTTACTTCCTCTCTTTCTTAGGATAGTTTACAACTTTTATACCAATTCCTTCTTAGGATAGTTTACAACTTTTGTACCGATTCCCACAGTTAAATTTCTTTCTCAAACTCCGATTGAACAGCAATTATCTAAGCAACTTTTCAATGGCACCAAGAGATTCTCCCAAAACCCTCTCCTTGCTGCCACCTTGTGGTTGATAGATTTAACAATCAATTGGCTGTCCCTTAGTTTCAAGGACTAAAAAAGGGGGAAATCACTCAGATGACAGTAACAATGGGAAGAAAAGGCATTGATTGAAGGGACTCAGAACATTGGCCAAGTCAATTGGAGGAAGACTATCACATGGTAGATTATACTGAGTGAAGTTGCAATGGAAGCACTGATCAAAATTTTTAGAGTTTTGCATGTTAAAGCTGTATGGATAGCAGCACATCAACCTCTTTCCTGTGTATGGTAAGAATGTGCTATGGAAAAACAAGATGGCAGCATCATTTTCTGCAGTACGGGGAGCATGGTAATATCCTAGTAGGTACAGCTTAAATATGAACTACTTTTACTGCAAGACTATGTTATGATTAGGTTTATACACTGCATTGTAAAATTTGTGTAGTCTAATTGGGTGTACAACAAGCCAAGCCATAACTTCAAAGTGCAGTAGCTTAATAGTCACAGACACATTAAGCCAATATGCAAAAAACTATGTTGGTTTAATGTAATGGCCTGTGTGAACATACTGCTTAAGTGCATAAATGCTGTCTTGAAATGTATTTGTTCCTCATTATTGTCCTTGTGGGGGATTGGGTCACAACAATGCTAATAAACAAAAGATATAATGTATTAATCAGTGAAAAAAATACCCCCCCCCCCTTGCTGTAGTTTTCTCCAACTCTCAGCTAGCTTGGATTAAAATTCTTATAAGTTGGAAATCACAGGAGTTGTAATTAATACATTTGATGGTTGCCAGATAAGTGAATTGCTTTCTTTTTAAAGGTTCCGCCACATGAGCGAATACCTTTCCTTATATGGGAGACATTAAACAGAGACTTCATTCCAAGTCAGTAGTTAGACTAGCTATGTCGTCAAACAAAATTGCATCTTTCAACTGCCTAGTTCTATCCTAGTTTCTTTCTTTTTAAAATCCTATTTGCCTATTCACCAGAAAAATATGGAATAACATTTTGAATTACTGATAAAATGGTGTATTTCATGAAAGAAATATGTCTTAACCTAGCTACTACCAATATTGCAGCTAATTGCCTGATATAATTAAAAGCCTTTGAAGGAGAGTCAGAAGAATGTCTCTAATTAACCTGCAATGACCAAGATCATAATGATAATGGCAAGGTAGCTCCAATTGCTTCAGTAACATTTCCATAAGTTTCCAGGATGTTCCTGCTTATGCACCTAGCAGAATTGATGATTCTTTCAAAGATTATCGGGTGAGTGAGTTCTGTTGATGGAGAAAGAGTGGCAGCTTAAGGAATGTTTAAGTGAACATGATATAAGCAGAGTGAAAAGCTACCAAAACTTTCCCCCGCTAAACTTCTTTGGAACCACCATGATTTAAGAAATATTATAGAGAGCTCCTCCTCCTCTTTTGCTTGGCCTATGGAAGAAACTCCAGAGAGACTCTTTAGCTGTATGGATGATCCTAATTTAGAGAGTGATGTTAAATTAGTTTAATAGCTATAGTAATAGAAATGCCATACTTAAATAATGTCAGCCTTCAAGATTTTCTCCCTTTGCTTTGCATCTTTCGGCTGTCCTAAGTAACAGGGGTAGGAGGGGGGAATGGTTATGGGAAGCGAGCTGGAGGTGTTACAAATCAGAAATGTATAAGCTGGGGGGCGGGGTAGATTCTTGCTTAGGTTTCTATCCTATGCTATGCGCAGCTGCAACTCTTTATCAAAATATGTCAAGGTCAATGGACAGAAGCCTCATCACCACCTGGAGATACCCACATGATGATATACACAACTTTTAATTGGATGAGCCAATTGAACTATTGGGGGTGGGAACGTTGCCATTGCTTTGTATATGTGATTTACACATCCGTTTTCTCAGATTCAGAATTCTTTTGTTGCTACCACTTGATTTCCAGTAAAATATACCTTTTCTCTGATTAAAGGAGTCTAAGTATTTCTTTCTTGGATTTTGAATGGATCACCAGAGGACATTATTCTGGGTAGCAGCCCCAGTATTGTTCCATGAAAAGAAAGATGGCTCCCTTTGTTTATGTGTTGACTACAGAAACCTCAACACTATTTCAGTGGAGAACGTGTACCCCCTCCCCTTGATGAAGGATATGTTGGCCCACTTGGCCAAAGGGAAATTTTTTTACAAAACTCGACTTGAGAGAAGAATACTACCAAGTTCGAATTAAGGAAGGGGATGAATGGAAAACTGCTTTTAACTGCCCCATGGGTTGTTTCCAATTCAACATTCTTCCGTTCGGTCTACAGGGGGCCCCTGCAGTATTCATGCAAATGATCAATCAGGTGTTGCATGAACATCTATACAAAGGGGTGTTGGTTTATCTTGATTATATTCTTATCTACACAGAGACTCGTGATGAACATGTGAAACTAGTGCGGTCAGTTCTGGAAAAACTTCGAGCTGCTGAGCTGTATGCAAAGTTGTCCAAGTGTGAATGCCACCAGGAAAAAATTGACTATTTAGGCTATCGCATCTCACATGATGGCATAGAAATGGATCTGGGGAAGGTTCATGCCATTTTGGAATGGGCCCTCCCCACACCAGGAAACAACTTCAAAGTTTCTTGGGATTTGCTAATTTTTACCATCAATTTATCCCTGCTTTTGCGAAGATTGCAATGCCTATCACAAATCTCCTAAAAACCAAAGGGGAGATGAAACTGAAGCCTAGTAAACCACTGGAGTGGTCCATGGAATGTCAAGCCACTTTTGAGAAGCTGAAATGACTGTTACTGCTAATTACTGCTCTTCTTCACCAATACTTTATGCTGTCACAGTACCATGCTAATAGTACAGAAGAGCTTAAGCAATTCCCATAAGAACTGCTTTCTTAAATTTATTTACAAAGGGGATGTTTGAATGTCATTTCTCTACAAATAGAAATCATGCCAACTCTACTCAAGACAAATGATAACACAAATAACTATAAAACAACTTTATAGGAAAATACAGACATACCATATCTGGGCTGCAAAAATCTAAATGACTACCTGGTGGCAGCAAAACTTTCTGTGGATTTTATGGGTTTTGCTTTTATCTAGGTATTGGCTGGATTATGCCATCAGACATGGTGTTGCTAAGAAAATAACTCTTACAGATTTTCCAATATTGATTTCTCTCTGCTGAAAGATTCTAAGTAAGTAGTCTTTTCCATTGCTTCCCAGATACCTCATTATTGGACACCTTGTATTTATGATCCATTTGCTTATCTATGAACCATGAGAAGATAATGATTTTTATCCAATTTAACTCTATGGAATTTTGGCCCCACTAAAATTAATGAAGCAAATATATAATTTATTGTTAATATTTTACATCACTTTTCTTTTAGCCTAATTGACTAAAACTACATACAAGACAGAAAAAAATAAAATATGAAATATAAAAACACAAACCAATAGCAAATCAATTCTAAAAGACTTTCAATAAAAATCATGCTAAAATTATTTCAGAAAGCTCAGTTGATTAAAGATACATCATAACCTTTCCTAAAATGTAAAACAGTAGGGTAATCACATACTACATCTGGGAAGAGTGATACCAAAGAAAACTGTTTCCCACATGAACATTTTCCCAAAGGCATTTCTAGAGACCGATAGCTAGATCTTTTGCTAATTACGGCTTAAAAAATTAAATCCTTGAATTAAGTCAGGAAAGCAATTGTCAGCCACTGCAAAAATATGTACGCACTTATCTAGCCCTAAAGGAAGGGCAGAAACCTCTCTCTGGATCCTGACACTTGAGGCTGGGAAGCTTCATAAACTGCATTTGATCCTCCACATGTGATTTAGTTATTGAATTAAGAGCCTAAATTTCTAAAAAGGCTAGCAATAAAAATAAAAGTGAAATTTGTAATCAAAACACCAATCAAAATACAATTAAAATTAGCTAACTTGGTTGTCTCAAGAGTTTTCTTTCCACCAAAGTTTAATTGTAATTGTTTTGAAGGCAGATAAAGGGATATTAGAGAAAGAAAGCTAAGGTAATTGCTTGGGAGCAACTTTCAAAGTCGGGGTACTTTCAAGAATGCTGTATCTCACATCTCTGTAACTTTTTACTGATGTTAGTAGAATCTTCTCAAGATCCTACCTCTTCCTAAAGTTTGGGTAGATCTATAAAGAAAAAAATTATGAAGTTTTGTACAATTGAATGTAACTATGATTATTACTTTTAACTAGCAGGACTTGTTGGAAATTATGGTGGTACAGAAATCTAATTCAATAATGCTCTTTAATGTATGTATAACAGGTCCTTGTAAAAAAACACCTGATTCCAGTATTCTAGAATGTCTGAACATGTAATATCCCATGTGAACATGTTATACTAATCCACGTGTTATAGTAGTTCAAGTAGTTAAGCCATTTGTCAGCCCCACTAAATAGACTAGATCAGGGCTGTCAAACTCCCAGCCCGCGGGCTAGATGCATTACGTGCTGGCCACATCCATGCCTGGTTTAGCAAAGAGGGGGAAGTCCTAATACATCACATGATGCTGCCACAATGACGTGTGTTTGATACCCCTGGATTAGACCAAGAAATTAACTCCACAGGAAGGCTAAAACTACTTTGAGATTAGTATAACAGAAACTTGCAAGCCTAATTTTGTTGTACCTCCTCTTCCAACCTATCATTCAGCGAATAAAGGTGTCTGTCTGATCCACTACCAAATATTATAAATCTGTTATGAAATTAAAATATGTTTCAGTCCTTGTCATCCAGGCAATGGATTTTGCATTTTTACATCCAGGAAAAAAAACACAAAAAGAACTTTCAAAATCAGGAAAAGGTATGATGGTGGCAGTAAAATCAATAGATGCTTTAGAGATACCTCTAGGTTAATGGTATCATGCTTTGATTTTTAAAGGAAAACAAAAACAAGAAAGGACATTTATAACAGCCTGCGAACATTTATCTGGCAGTAAGTCATGCTGAACTAAATGGGACTTACCTTTAAGTACAAGCGTATAACAAATGTTATTCTGCAACCAAGTGTTGTTTTTCTGGCTTTATCTTGTCCCTGATATTTAAACCTTGTAAAACAAACAACTTGCACAGAAAAACAAATGAGCAGGGCATAATTCTTTAGCAGGTGCACAAGTCTTAAGTTAGGCTTAATAGATTCTTACTCTAAGAACAATACTCTGAATAAAATGATGCAATCTTTACAGTGACATTTTTATTATGATCCTAGGCTGTAAGCCAGATGAAAACTGCTATTCACTTGCTTGGAAGTAAGTCCTATTAAACATAGTAGCATTTACGTCACAAAGGACATAGGTAAGATTGGCATATGAATAAAGGCTCATAAAATGACATTACTTACTACGATTAGCATTTAGCTTCTGAAAGGGAAATTACATATATATGAAAAATTAATTTCTGTTGTTTCTTGCAAAGAAACTGCAAATGTGAACAGAAATATTGCAGCTGTTTTAGACTCTAATAACTTGAGAATTAGATGAGATCACTGCAGGTGATGCTCAGAACAAATATCTTTTATTCCACATTATTAAAATTTCTGTGAAATTTATCTGGAAGACACTTGCCACTTCATTGTGGGCAGTCTTATCATATTCTTGTGTCCTAATGGCTCTGAGTAATCATGTTATTTTACATCCTAAGAGAGAAAAATTATCTTTCTTTAATAGTCCATTCCATTTTATTTTGTCTATGAAGTGATGCAAGAGAGCCACTAAAATGTGAATCTGTAATGAATTCAATGCTTTATCCATATCAAAAAAATAAGCCCAGTAATAATTAAAAAGGAAAGGAGGATGCCTGTGCTATTTTTTCCTTATTTTCCAAAAAGAAGAAAGAGGCAGACTGATATCTATCTGGAGCTTTGATCCCTACTTAAGAAGAAGTGTGTTCCTTGACAGTCACTTTTCTTTTAAATAGTCCTTTATAAATTATAGTAGAACAGGCAGAAAAATTATTTTACATTCTTCCCTAACTCCTTATTTCTTCCCATTAAATTCAATTATAATTTCTTCCAGGAATTCATTCAGAACAAGGGGGAAAAAAGTCAATTGACCACTGGTGCACTGTTGTGGTTTGCAGGGGCACCCTCAAAAGGAATCAAAACAGGATCCATCAAAGAGATGATGGAAGCCGTGACCTCATAATCCAAGGCCTTTTCAATTTGTATTTCTTTGGCTTATTGGTCATTGAACAATCTAATGATCTTCATCCTTTTAGGCTTCTTGTGCTTTAGTTAAATCCCAAGGAAAGATTTGGGAAAGGAACCTCTTTTTAAGTAGTGGTGCTATTATTACTATTAGGTGAGAGTATTGTCCTTTGGAAATTTTTACAGAATTTCTACTTCTTGGAGAATTCAGGACAATCACCTATTCATTTTGCTACTTAAAGTTTGCTGGAGAATGTTGAAAGGCTATTTGTGAGCAGCTCTGTTTAAAATCAGTCTACCAACACACGTAACAAGCAAACATCAGAATAAAAATAACAAATGAAATGATAGGCAGAAGAAATTCTTAGCCTCTTTAAAGTAAATTATTACTTAACACATGTAAACACAAATATTTTGTCTCACCCTCCATCCAGATCCAAAACTTGTTTAAGAAAGATTTAGCTTTGCTTTCCTGAGAAATCTTGCTATAAGGACCAAATTAATTTGTGATACACAAAATTTTTTGACGTTTCTACAGCCTTTTATGGCTTATATAGAACAATACTTGAGGGAATACTTAAGAGATAAAATTTTTCATCCAGTTTTGGTCACCACAATATACAAAGGATGTTGAGACTGGAACGAATACAGAGAAAAGCAACAAAGGTGATTAGGGTCCTGGATGCTAAACATATTAAGAATGATTCCAGGAATTATGTATGCTAGTTTAATGAAAAGGACAACTAATGGTGACATGATAGCAGTGTTCCAATATCTAAGGGGCTGTCACAAAGAAGAGGGGGTCAACCTATTTTCCAAAGTACCTAAAGGTACGACAAGAAGCAATTGATGGAAAGTAATCAAGGAGAGAACCAACGTAGAACTAAGGAGAAATTTCCTGACAGAACAATTAATCAGGGAAATGACTTACCTCCAAAAGTTGTGGGTGCCTCAACATTGCAGCTTTTTAAGAGGAGATTGAACAACCATAGAATCTGAATCTCAAAGCCCTTAGGACTGAACTGAAATGGTATAGGATTTCTTGCTTGAGCAGGTGTTTGGACTAAAAGACTTCCAAATTCCCTTCCAATTTTGTTTATCCCATCCCATCCCATCCTATCCCATCCCATTCTCTCTATTCTATTCTTGTCAGCTTACATATAGAACAGTTGACAGAGAAATCTAGTGAGCAATAGTCAATTGATACATCAAAGTGGATTATTAATCCATGTGCATAATTGTTACTTTAAGAACACTTAAGATTGCTAGATTTATTTTTTATTCTGCACACAGGGCCTCCTCTAAAGCTCTTGAGGAAAATAGCAGTAAAAGCAGGCCCAGCCCACATCCAGGTATTCTATTAAGGTTTGTCTGATTTTCAAAGGATCACTTTGAAGAAACACAAACCAATTGTGCTGCTTGATTTCACTTCTGGTAAGACTTCCCTTGGATTCCTTATATTAGAAAGAGGCTTCCAGTAACAAGAAGCTCTGGAAGCAGAAGACCTCCGGGTATTGCAAATAATCTCTTCAATTCAGGGCCTCAACACAAGGACCCACATCACCTCAAATAGACCCAATACTCAGGGCACAGCTGGAGTTGAAGTTTAAATCACTTGTTCTTTAATTTGATTTCTTTTATATTGACTGGTACCTTCTTACTATACTAAGCCGTTCTTGGCCTCAATGTTAGAGAGACCCCTTGTGTTTTTAAAGAGAATTGATTCTCAAGGACTTAGGGTAGGGAATGAAAATTTAATTGTGGTTCCCAATAAAAAAAATGACAGTCTTGGAAGCTTATTTCCATGCAAAGTTTCATGGTTGGATTAAGCCAAGTGCATGTGTGTGAGGGATGTATTAAAACAGGATGCCAGTACTCTAAAATGTCTTCTAGGACTTTTGGAAGAATTCAAGACTTTGTAAATCCTCAATCATGTGGTTGGGAAGAAGAAAAATATTACTGCATGCCAGGAAAATTGCTAAGATAGCATTCTTTCTCCATTGTCTGATAATATGTAAGGTTAAATATACCAGCTTTATTGTTGCCCTTCTTTTGCGAAGTGAATGATACTTATTAATACACTGTTAATTATAGTTTTCCACAGAGGGAAAAATATCACTAATATAACTTGAAGTACATTTGCTAACACATTAAAGAAAATACTGCCCCCTCTCTCTTGACATTTAACCATCAAACAAGCCATTAACTCTTGTTGATTAGTAAGTTAAGTCTAAGAAATTAAAATTCTATTAAAACATTTGTACAATTTCCTTCTTATTTTTCACTGGATGAACAATGAATCAAACAGCTTACCTTTTTTTTAATACTTGCATATCCATTGGTTGCTTTTATTATTTGTACACTTTGAGTTTCTAATGGGCGTCTGATTTTACATATAAAGAAACTAAATCAGTTTTGCCGAAAAGGGGTGGGTATCATATATCCATCATTTTCATGTGATCAGAAGGCAGGGATAGAAGTGGTGACTTTTGGAGGAAAGATATTAAGGAACTGCAGTTGGAATAAGCCAATACCAAGCAGTGACATTTCTGATGCGCTTCATGCATACACTTGGCTGCTCAAGTTAATTTGAAAATCAATGGGGAACAATAAACTAAAGTGAATTGCATGGGAATCTCAACTCTTAATTTTCTGCTATGACTCAAAAGTATATTAGAAAAAAATAAAGCAGTATTTGGTGTTGAGAGGATATAAAATATATGATTAAAACAACTTTTAAATTTGGTGCCTTTGACACATCTCTAGGGCTACAATTCTGTGTGTGCTTATGTGAAGGCAATGGGAATTACTTCCAAGTACATGTTCATAGAACTACACTGTCAAAACCATTTGATTCATATGATATGAATCCACAATTACATTTTACTTTATAAGGGTCAAGAAAAGGTTAACCTTGCAATTCTGAGTAAAGCCAAAGTCAGTTAAAAAAATAAGAACCTCTGAAGTTGCTGAAATCTGAGGATGCATGCTGAGACTTTGCTTTGGTCATTTTCACATTGGTATAAGGTTAATTAGTTCGATTTCTGAATCAAAACGGAAATTCTGCTTGGTGTACCATTTGTAAGTCAGGCTAAAAGAAAGTCCCATTCCTACTTTCCTTCTATTTTTTAAAATCTATCATTTTGTATTAAAAGAATCTGCTATGCATCAGTTATTTATTTCTTGTAATACACACATGATATGTCAAAGGAGACTATTTAGAGAGAAGATGTACATGTTTATGCATTCTTTCATGTTTCCCTTCTAAATGAACTCTGCTGCTTGAAATCTCTTCCAGTAAATAGGTCTTTATGCCAAAACCTTGAAAATAAATCCTGACATCAACAGGATCTTTTTATTTTATTTTAACCGTTATGATTCTCTTTCATTAGACAGAGGAGGATGGTTGTTTCTAATAATGTATTCTTGATCATAGTTTAAGTAAGAAGGTGATAGTCTGGTTTAGCCATGACTATATAATAAACTGTGTCTGCTAAGATGTATCAAGGGTCTTCAAACTTGGCAAGTTTAAGACTTGTGGACTTCAACTTCCAGAATTCTTGAGCTAACATGACTGGAGGAAGAATTCTGGGAGTTGAAGTCCACAAGTCTTAAAGCTGTCAAGTTTGAAAACCCCTGAATTTGTGAACCTCATTTTTCATGAAAGAATAGCACATTATTTCTTAATGTAGGATTTTGTGTCATGTGCCAGAATTATTTTGTGTCAAAGAACAAAATTATTATTATTTACTTAATTTTGGGTAGCAAAATTATTTGGACTACCTTTGAATTGATCCTTTATCTTTTTTTTTAAATTCAACCAATACAGCTTTGTCTTGTGTTAGGGATACTGTACCCTGATGTCATCATGCTGATTATCCTTCTTCAAATAAAAGGAAAGTATGATAGCAGTGCTGAAATTTGGAAAAGAAAAACAAAGCATGTGTGGGTATGTGCATTGCATCTTCCAGCAATTCCTAAAAGAAGCTGTATTGTGTCCATGGGTTCCTATGGCCAAGGTCAAGTGGATTTTATTTGAAATAGTGTTGACAGGTATAACACTCATGCCCACAAATATTCTTTCTCTTTCCAAATATTTAATCCTATTTTATTTATCATGATTATTTCTAATTGCTTGAAAAATTTAACCTTGTTGTAGAAAAAAATATGGAAGAATTGTATAGATATATGCTGCTGTCTCAGTGTCCTCTCCTCTGAAGTTTCCATATTCAGGAAAGATGTAAGGTGGGGAGATGTAATCATAATAGAGTAATAAATTCTCACAAAAGGGGAATCCTGGTTGCCCTGGATTCCCAATCCTATGGATGGTTTTATCTAGGAATGGGTGAACAGGCTCCTTTTGGTTTCTCATATTTACTAGTTGATTAAATAAGGCTTTCTTTTCTTTTTGTCTGTCTGTCTTTCTTTTCTTATATTTAAATATGTGTATGTATGTACAGTATAATACAACCTACTCAAAAATTAAGTCCTGGCTTGTTTTTGTGTGTGTGCACCTAGTATAAACCATACCCCAAAAATAAGCCCTAGTGAAGCGGGGTGGGCAAAGCCTGCATATGAGGCAGCAAGTGCACATTAGCTGACAGTGTCTGGAAGCAGCTGCAGCCTGCACAACACAGGTGAGTTGAGTACCTGTGCAAGCAGCAGGTAGAAGCAGAGTGGGGGAGGTAGGCAATCCAGATGTGCTGTGTGCCATAGAAAAGCCAAGCAGTGGCGGGCTAAAGTGACAGGCATCCATGGGAGGCTCGTCTTCATGTGGCAATACCAGCAGCAGAGGCAGAGGCATAGGGGAAAGGCAAATAATCTGGACATGTCACATGGGCCACGGGAAAGCCAATAAGTGATGGGCTGGAGCAATGGGCAGCTGTGGGAGGCTCATCTTTGGATTTCTTGGCTTGCCTGCAGCCGATGCAGTGCATCGGGATTTCCTGCCTTCTGCTCCACGCATCAGGATCACCTGCCTTCCACTCTGTGCCTTCCATTCTAAGCAGCCCCAAAGTGCGCTGACCAAGGGACAGCAGGCTACAGCTGCTGCTAGATACCATCAGTCCCCACGCATTTGCCAGCTCTTGTGTGCACACTGGGGGACGGGTGTCCAGCCAGGCTGATCATCCTGAAAATAAGTCCTAGTGCTGCTTTTGAGGCCCAAAAGAAAATAATTCCAGGTCTTATATTTGGGAAAACACGGTACGTGTGTGTGTGTGTGTGTGTGTGTGTGTGTGTGTGTGTGTAAAAATTCAGTTTGTCCAACCTGAGAAATTCCTTTCAAAGCTTGCCCTAGAATTGTTAGGTGTTTTGCTATGCGTTTCTCTAGACTTTGGTTATTGCTTGCAATATTATTTAATGGTCAAAATAATTCTCCTAACATAGTCACTTTTGTGCATTATCTTCATGAGTCTATATATTTTTGTAATAGAATATTAGACTCTTCATAATATGCTTAAAATATACTTTTTCACTGTAAACTTCAGAACATTTTGAATGATGTGAGTTTGAAACATAGTACACTACTTTGCAAATCAGGCACTGATTTGAAATGATCAATTAAATATATTTATATTCAAGTGCATGCTAAAAATTATTAATTTTTCCCTATTTCTAATTGTAAGCACATTTAGTTGATTGAGGTGATATCTCCTTCCCTCATCAGCATGGAGAATTTGGAAGGGCAAAAAGAGGCCCCATCACTTTCCACAAATTCATATTCTGATCACGAAAGACAGCTTTTGTGATTTGTCCATTCCAATATCCACTAAGCTGATTTCTGGCCTTCTAACATGCAGAGTGAGCTATTCACCAATGTTTGCATTTCTCTGAATATTTCATTGCTGTTTGAAGCTGTCTAAAAGCTTTTAAGAAGAGTTAATCTGTATATTTTGAGAGAGAGGCATATGTGTACAGATTTGCACTAAATCCAACCTTTGAATCAGATTTCTTTTTATACAGTACAATAAAGATAATACAGGGAAAGGATAAGTTTCATCCATGGAAGAACATATGGTAACATTATAAGCTCTGAAAATATACTGATCCATCCACTTTTATACTTCCGTGACAGTTTAAAACTTTTTCATAAACGCTTGTCGATTTGCTCATATTGTTGTGAACGAAAGAAATGTAATTAATAAAGACTCATTTGCCTAGCAGGATCGTAATCCTGCACGTCCTATTGGCCCATATAATGGCAAGTTATGATTGGTTTATTCCGAGCAATCTGACTGGCTGTTGGCGGGCCGCGCCAAGGTTCAAACACTATCCATTGGTTATCCGGATAGCAGCTTACTCTATAAAAGAGTGACTGCTAGCCGGGTTTTTTTTGTCTCTGTTATGCTCGTGAATAAAGAGCTGAAGTTCACAGTTTACAGTCTGGTCTCCGTTCATTAACCCATGCCTCAAACTTAACACATATTGTTCTAAAAATGCGCACAAGAGATTATAGGCATTACATATGCTGTTGACAATCAGATGATATTGGATGGTACAAAGGCAAGGCTGGTCCTGCATCTGTATTTTAAAAAAGAGCTTTCTGATCAATGCTAACAAAACAAAACAAAACCAAAACAGGGATATTATTATCAAATGGATTGAAGAATTTCATTTATATGCTTGAGTTCTAGTGAATTTAATGAGCAAATGCTGACCATTTTTTCTTGATTGCAAGCAGAGAACAAATGTCAGTAGACATTTCAAAGGTTTGAATAATGGTTTCAGTTTGTCTAGCTCAGGGGTTGCCATCCTTTTGGATCCCAGGGCCCACCAAATTCACACTTTTAAATCCCAAGGACCACTAATATGAATTTTTTAAAAAAGCTAATATATTTAATATAAAATGTTATATATAGACCAATAGAAGAATAAGTACCCGCCTGGATGAACACAAAAATGCAGTAAAAAAGCTGGAACACACTTCCTCATTAGTCCAACACATGAAAGCCACAGGTCATAGCATCAACTTCAATGGCACCAAAACCCTAGCCACTATAGAAAACCCCAGCCACAGAATTATTAGAGAAGCCATAGAGATTGAAAAAAGACCTGAAAGCATGAATAGAAGAGATGATTCCACCAGACTGGCAATTATTTGGAAGCCTGCACTCACAAACAAAAACATCTCCACACCACAAGCCAGGCAAACACCTGGGCACAAACAGACTCCCCCTGATACCTCCAGCTCAAACACACCCCAACCAGGCACCCAGATGAAACCTAGCTTTCTAATAAACGATAGCCGTCCATTTACTCGGAGCCAAGTCGCATCAAAAGCCTCCGATACAGGAACACAATGTTGCTAGCCAATCAAGACAAAAAAAGCCACAAAACAGACAGAAGATATTAGAAACACCAATCAAGCAGAACACAGCAAACTCCAAGACCAATAAACACAGGCCAAGACTCCCAACTAATCAGGATGAAGAAAAAACCATTCTGGCACAGCAGCAGGCTAGCCCCAAATTTAAAACTGAAACGGCTGTGAAAATCTGACTCAGACTAACACAATACAGAAGCCTGATGATGGCAGATGAGATTCTGCTGAAATGTTGCTACAACTTTAAAAACACAACTATAATGACGTGGGAAAATACCCGAACAAAGCTGAATACCATACATGTAAGTACCCGCGAAAACTTAAGAAAACACACACACACACACACACACACACACACACACACACAGACACACTTATTTAATTATAACAAAAACGTAAATGCTTAATGATAACAAAATAAAACGTTCCAGGCTGGAAGCATCCCCCCACCTGCACCTTCCAAAGAGACAGAAGAGCCTTTCAGATTCCAGGTGGAGGATTGAGAGAGCTCAAATCTTCAGCTGAGGAAAAGCTGGGGGGGGGGGGAGGTGGCTCTTCCAGCCTCACCTGAAGACAGGCAAGGAAAGGTGTCCCTGAGGGCACTTCACTGGCTTTAACACTTTGTTGTCAAAACCCGCCACAGCCAGTGATTATTTGGGGGCGGGGAGGGGAGGGGAGAGAGAGAGAGAGAGAGAGAGAGAGACTGAGAAAGCATCTCTCGCATTACCAGGGGAGGAAAGGAGGTGAAACAAAACTCATTCTTTCACCGAGACCTACAAAACACCAATCTACCGCGTTCCAGGAGATCTTAAGAACCACCAAACACTCCCAACTTGCAGTTTCTACACCTCCTGACTCAGGTCCCTGAGATGCATGCTCCCACACACGGCGGCGGCAACAACAGTACCCTCCTCCAGTGCCCACTGTCAGCTCTCCCCATTAGTTCTCTAGTTTGAATTGCTCCCGGATCTCTTTGTTTCCTCCCCCCCTCGAGCCCATGTGCAGGCAGGAAAGGAAAAGGAGACAGAGCTGTGCACAGCTCTCCACTTTTCCAGCCCTTGCTGCCTCTCCCAACATCGAAGCCTCGGAAACACAGGCAAAGCCGCCACAGCGGTAGCGCCCTGAGTTGCTTGCTTCTCCACTATTGCCTCCTCCTCCTCCTCCTCCAGCACCTCCTTCTCTGGGTAAGGTGATTCTTAACTAACTGAGCATGCTAAGGCAGGGGTGGGCAAACTACGGCCCGCTGGCCACATCCGGCCCGTTGGTCTGTCCAATGCGCCCGCCTCTGAAAAAAATCGCTGCCATTGGTCTGTCCAATGCGGCCCGCCCCTGAAAAAAAATAGCTGGGCGTGGCGTAATTGCCCTGTGCCGCGTGGCCCCCAAAGCTGCAAAACAGTGCGGAGCGATCTAGGGGTAGGAAAGAAAAGAAATTTGCAAAGGCCTCAGCTGGGAGTTCAAATCACCTTCGAGTGTGACCTCTCCGAAGGTGAGTCCCCACCGATCCCCTTTTTTTCCGGGGCTTCCAGGCTTAAACTTTGCAAAGGCAAAGCTTGCAGGCTGGAGCGTCTTCCTGCCGAGGAGCGGAAGGGTTCCACCCGGCGGGCAGGGCGGGCTGCTTGGAGCCACCTAAAGCTAGGCCGCTGCTGGTGGAGCTTTGCCCTGCCTTGGTGCCCCGCTTCCCGGCTCGGCGGTCCTGCTCGGCGGCACTTTAAAAGCCTGCTCCCAGCACCCGAGCAACTTCCCAGCAACTTTCGCTTCGTTTTAACTCGCGGGCGCTCGCGCCTGGCTCCGAGCGCGCGGCAGAGGTGAAGCCCGGTGGGCGGGCAGGCTGCTTGAGCGACCCGGCGGTGCTCTGGCAGCAGCAAGAGGCAGTTTCGCCCGGGCTCCGCTCAGGTGTCCGGCTGGGGCTGTCAGGAGTTGCTACCGCCGGCGCAGCTCGCGCAGCTCCAGTCCCGCGTTGCCTTGGGAAGGAAAAGGCAAAACCAGGAGCCGCTGAGCCTGAGCCTCCGGTGCCGCTGCTCCGTTGCAAAGCACTGCCGCGGCTCTTCCTTTTTGCCTTTCCCTTCCTGAGGCAACGGGAGTGGAGCCGTGCAGGAGCCGCGCCGGCGGTAGCAACTCCTGACTCAGAGGGCCTCAAGGGGGGGGAGCCTCCGAGGGGAGGGGAAGGAGGAGAGGAGAGGGTGATTCCCAAAAATCTTGTGCTGACCCGGCCCGTCTGTCAAATTTTAAAAGTCAATGCGGCCCCGAGCCAAAAAGTTTGCCCACCCCTGATGCTAAGGCAACCCAGGACACTACCGCTGCAGCGACTTTGCCTACGTCTCCGAGGCTTCGATTTTGGGAGAAACAGCAAGGACTGGAAGAACGGAGAGCTACGCATGGCTCCGTCTCCCTTTCCTTTCCTGCCTGCACGTGGGGGGGAGGGGGAAGGAAAGAAAGGTGGGAGCAATTCAAAGCTAGAGAACTAATGGGGAGAGCTAACAGTGGGCGTTGGGGGTGGCGACTGTTGTTGCTGCCGCTGCCCTGTGTGGGAGCTGGTTGGTGCGTGCATCTCAGGGACCTGACTTTGGGGTCCCTCAAAAAGCCGGGAGGTGAGACAACGGCATGGCCCAGATTAATTGCTTTTGGGGGCACCAAAATTTTTCCACCGCCCACCAGTGGGCTGCAGCCCACGGTTGGCAACTGCTGGTCTAGCTGACAATTGCCACATGTGTACTTTTGACTATTTTTGCAGACAGTATTTAAAACTTGGTAGAAAATTGTTGCATGGAAAACATACAACATTTAATGATTTACAATTTCTGTGTAGAATTGGAAGAAAAAAGTGGTTAGTAAGTCAGTACTATAATAGTACTGTTGAGGTGCAGGTATAAACCCCAGTTTCAATAGCCTATCATCCTGGAATGCACTTAATAGCTTTCAGAAAATCAAGACCCAGCTGACTTTCTGGATTGTGCCATTTCAGGAATAAAAAATGTTTCTATATTTGGCAGTTGTGTGTCTAATAGTAATATTTTGGACAAATATTAGAGCCTAGTGTACGTAACAGGAACATAAGGAAAAAATGACCACATTTTAAGGGACAGATGTATACAACTGAAATAATAATGTCTTGGAGATCAAGAAATCATATTTTATTAAAACCTAATAAGAGAATCTAGCTGAAAGAATAGCTTAAAGTGGATATGATTCCCTAAAAAGGAAATAGAGTTGAAAAGATTTATAGTAATGAAAAAGAAGAAAGTCAATTTATCTACATAGAAACATATTACAATCTGGCAAAAAAGTGACATAAAGGAAGTAAGAAGCAAAATACTCACAAAGAAACATTACATGATCGTAGCCTGAAATGAACAACAAAGGTAGAGCTATTCAACTCATATTTTGGTTTAGTTTTTCTCTAAGGATAAGATATTTTGTAACAGACAGCTGTGAAAAGGAGGAAGAAGAGGTAGGACAAAGATTGAAATTAAAAAAAAAAAAGTCAGTGGATTTAGTTTAATATACAATATTGTAAGTTTAAATAACAAGGGTCTGATTAATTATATTCTTTTGTAAAAGTCACAATAGACAACTCCTGCTGTGTTTAAAATTCTCAAGACAAACGAAATGAGGAGGGAGAAGAGATATTTTTTAAAAAAGCTGATTTTCAGTTGCAAAGTTTACTAGGAAATAATTCAGTCAGTGATGAACTTTGATCTAAACACAAGGGAAGGTTGTATATTCATCACTTTCTTAGACTTTCACATCAACAACTGTAATGCTGAACAACCAACTTGGGAAATTTTGTATTTATTGTTAGACATCAATCAAATTTAATTGGAATTCTTACTTGTTATGCTTTTATGCCTGGTTTGCTGTATTTCAGATAGTGAATTTAATATTTAATATAAGTTTCATAATGTAAAGCAAAAACAGGTTGTCTCGTCTTCCTGCATTTCCTGCTGGGATAACCACTAAAGCAGTGGTTCTCAAAGTGGGTGGTACCACCCCCTGGGGGGCGGTGGGATGCCTTAAGGAGGCACTGAGAGGCAAGGGGGCCATCAGGGGGTGCTAATAGGCGGCGGGGGGCACTGGAGGTGAGCGGCAGGGCACAATTCAGAGGTGAGAAAAAATCTCGCCGCCGCTGCATTCGAGGCAAGGCCCCGCAGGATCATCCCATTGACTTGCATGCTCTGGTGCAAGGAGCTCCGCCTCCCGAACGCAACATTGGGAAAGGAGATCAAAGCCAGAGTGGCTTGGCTCTCCTTTTTAAACATCCCACTGCCGTGTTCGGGGTGGTGGGACGGTGCCCCAAACGCAGCATTGGGAAAGGAGAACAAAGCCAAAGTGGCTTTGCTCTCCTTTTCAAACATCCTGCCGCCGCCTTGTTCCACCCCATTGACCCCTTGCACCAGAAGCACCTGCCCAAGCAAGTCCGAATGGAGCAGTGCACGAAGTCAATGGGGTGAGCCTGAGAGAAGGAAAGAGAGAGGAAAGAGAGAGAGAGAGAAAGAGAGAAGAAGAGAAAGAGAAAAGGGAAAGAAAGAAAAAGGGACAAAGAAAGAGGGGGGATGGAAGGAAGGGACAGAAAGAAAAAGAAATAAAGAAGGGGGAGGGAGGGAGGAGAAATATAATGAGATATCTATTCTAGTCCAATCACCTGCTCCAGCAGAGTTAGAAGGGAGTGTGCGCGCGTGTGTGTTCTCCTTGTAATTTACCAGTACATTTTGGTTTTTGCCTTCTTCAGAATTGGCACTGTAATTCATTGGGGAAAAGTAATTTTTTAGGGTGGAGATCTGGTCCTACGGATCCTGTTTAAAGCCTCAACAAAATGTGAGAGCTTCCTGATAGTCTTAGCCATGTTTCGTCCACAAAACCTTTAATTAATAGAAGCCAAAGATGTTTCAATGTGCTGGCAAAGATGTTTCATTGTGGAAAAGGGCCTCTAAACTAGGCCTCATTTCAATCTGATGCATCATCTCTCTCTCTCTCTCTCTCTCTCTCTCTCTCCCCCTCTCCCTCCCTCCCTCTCCCTCCCTCCATGCCCCCCTTCTTTGTCCCTTTTTCTTTCTTTCCTTTTTCTCTTTCTTTTCTTCCTTCTCTTTTTTCTCTTTTCTCTCTCTTTCCCTCTCCCATGCTCACCCCATTGATTTGGTGCACCGCTGTGCTTGGACTTGCTTGGGCAGGTCCCTCTAGTGCAGTGGGCTCAATGGGGTGGACCTGCGGGGCCGGCACCTAGAAGTAGAGCAAAGCCAGAGGTCAGTAATTTTTGCTGCAAAGAATCACAAAAGTTTCTGGGTTGTGCACAAGAAGGGACACACATGTCAATGCAATTCAGCAACATAAAATAAAGAAATACAAATAAAACAAATCAACAAGAATTGGCAAAGCATCTCTGATTAGATTTTATTCACTACTAGAATCTAATTAGAGATGCTTTGCCGATTCTAGTCCAATGACCTGCTCCAGCAGGGTTGGAAGGGAGTATGTGTATATGTGTGTGTATGGTTGTCAAAACTCCAAAAACAGGTCAAGTAGTTCTGGGGAGGCCAGTCATAAATTAGAACACTTGCTAAGCAACCGGCCATTAAGTGAGGACCACTTGTGTTTGGTTTGCCAGTCACCAAACCACGCCCACCCAGTCACATGACCAGCAAGCCATGCCCACCCAATCATGTGACCAGCAAACCACACCCTCAAATTAGGCCATGCCCACAGAAATTTGAATCCCGCCCCTGGGTGGTGGGCATTGAGGATGAGTTTGTAGCACCAAGGGGCGGTGGACTGAAAAAGTTTGGGAACCACTGCTCTAGAGTGCTTCCACTGTTTATTTCCTGGATATGCCACAATAAATTGTAATTAATTGCTTGAAGCATAAAGAGATGATGCTAATCAAGCAAACTAACCCTAAATACAAATGATTTATAACTAATCAATAATTAGGTGACCCGCTTCATCCTTAATATGTAGGACTCCATAATGGCATCATTAGATGGAAAATTAGATAATAGCATAGTAGTTTTAATTATGAAGACATATTAGAACCACAATCTATCACGCTCACTTTGGTTTCTATTTAAGTCAATTCCATCCCTTGGCTACATAAAAATGGAAAAAAATACATATGCATTATATTAATAGATATGTTGTAAGTAATGCTGTAAGCATGTTGTAATTTTTAGTAGTAAATCAGTGAGGGAGGAATATGAAAGACTGCAGATGAATGTTAATGATTAAACTTTGATTTAATTTGTGCCTAATAATGGTGTCAACTTGTATTTTTATTTTTATTATTTTTATTAGAAGTAGCCAAATACAATTACTTTTAGTATCCCACCAATTTTATATATTCAGAGCAACTGAATCTAAGTTTGTGGTAAATGGAAAAAGTCCAATGAATGGTGAAATGACTTCCATGACTTCTTGAGTGACAATGAGTATTTGCAGACACTTTGTCTTGTTGTTAGCTTAGAGCAGAACTGAAGCTGAATATGGCAAGAGATGTCACTTCCTCATATACTGGCAGTGTTCAATGGAGCAGAATGCCCACAACATGCCTAGTGAAACTTCAGTACAAATTCACTCTGTCATATGGCACTACTGAGAAGTCATTTTGCCAAGAAACAGCAGCTGTGAAACCCTACTCTAATTTTAAAACTCAAGTTATAAAAGACATATAAACTGCAGAAATATCCCTGCCCCTTTCTTGACCATATTTAACAATTACTTCTTTCAACTGGAAGCTGATATATAGTATCCTTTTGTTTGTGCCTCTGTCCTTTGGCATTTTTGCAGTTGGATGCCATAAAGCACAATTTTGTTTCACTAGTCTTTAACTTATATATGAAATGTTTGAGGATAACCATCAGATTATATACAATTCTTCTCCAATCTGAATTTCAAGTCCTGAACAACTGTCTGGATCAATGGTGGAATTCAATTTTATTTTACTACCGGTTCTGTGGGCTTGGCTTGGTGGGCGTGGCAGGGGAAGGATACTGTAAAATCTCCAGTCAGAGGTGGTATTTGCTAGTTCTCCGAACTACTCAAAATTTCCGCTACCAGTTCTCCAGAACTGGTCAGAACCTGCTGAATACCATCTCTCATCTGGATGTATAAATAGGGATATGAATCTCAATAGCATGGACACTCCTTGAATGCCTGGCTCTCAGTTTGGAAACTAGAACATTTACTTTTTGTTTATGGGGTTGTAATCCTTTTAGGGAAAAAAAACATCATTCTGGACATTGTTATTTCATATGCTGTTTGGTGGTTTGTCCACAATCAAATTTTTTGATCCTGAAGAAATGTGAGATGTACAGTAGTAGAATGGTTTAATGAAGATTCATCATAGTCAGCAGAGGGAACAGGATATTCCAGTTATCCCAAATTAAGCCAAGTTCACACAGAACAAAGATTTAATCCTGGTGGATCGCTATAGTTATGTTCTTTGTTTTGTTCTGTTAACTTAGCCTAATCTTTAAGCAAAAAATTAATATATCCCAAAGGCTAATAGAGACTTTAAGTTACTTGATTTTCACTGATGTGAAAGCTATGTGTAACAAACAGTTCTGGCAATCTATGTGTTCCCAGAAGCCTAATATTCTTGGTTAAAAATAATGCCTACACAAGAAGTGTAATAAAGGATAGTTTCCTAGATCACTATTGCTAAAAAAAAAATCAATATCTCTAGGAAATTAGCATGCCAAATATATTTACCTATTTTGGAAATTGTTATTTCTTGCCTGCCTTTGAAAATTGTTGTATGGATAACAATTTTTTTGCCTAGCAAGAGACTTTTTGGGAGGAAATCTTATTGAGTAAAAGCATTCCACTGCGTAGTGTTCAATATCTCATTGTAAACCATACTGTTGCAGGCTGGACTGAAATTTATCAATGCCTCTCTTGCTGGCTAAAATCATTAGAAGGCAATGCATTATTAAAAAGCTTCCCAGAGACATAAGCTTTATGCTGTTGTTGATAACAAATGTCACTAATGATGCCTTACAAAATAGTCAACATGGCAGAAAGTTGTAGTTTGATGCTGTACAACCTATTTAAAAGCAAGGTCATAAACAAAGGTAAAATTACATTATTGCAAGTTCCAAGGTAACAGGAAACAAAGAACTGCCCTGAATAACATAAGTGGAGAAGTTTCCGCTTTTGGAAATGCATTTCAGGGGGCTCAGTCTTTTGCCTGTCAATTAAAAAGGGAGTTACTGGCAATTCTTCAACAAGATTGATCCATGGCTGTCCATGTCTCATTGAAATGGGGATCAAATTTGTGAAGATATTTAAATTTAGTAGCTGGAGCAGTGGGGTTGTGCAGTGAGCCAGAGCACAACTTGTGGTTAATTGGTACCAGAGTGCTGACTCCTGTGTGATTGGTTGATATGGGTGTAGAGGGGGAGTTTCCCCTTTCCCCCACTTTTTTCTTTTGTATGCTCTATGATTTACTTTATGATGTTCCTATTTGCCTGACTATCGAGTTTGCTGTGTATATAGTTGTAAAATATATTTATTTATATAAAACTACAAGTTTGTATCAGCGTCTCTGACTTCATTTGGACACCTGCTGCCCAATTTCCTTACAAAATTTAACTTCCCTTCTCCCAACTTCTAAAACTGCTTTTAGATAACTGTGTTGTAGGCAAAGCCAGGTATGCCCATATAGTTTTTGAAAAGAATAATTTAAACTCCACTGAAATAGAAAGGTACTGTATATACTCGAGTATAAGCCTAGTTTTTCAGCCCAATTTTTGTGCTGAAAAAATCCCCCTCGGCTTATACTCGAGTCAGATTCCCCTCTGAAAAAAAAATGGTGTGGAGTCGCGGCCTCCGGCGGCAGCGACTCCCAACAGTCCCAGCCGGGAAGGGAAAGGCAAAAAGCGCTTTGCCTTTCCCTTCCCGAGGCGGCAGGGACTGGGGCTGCGCCGGCGGTAGTGACTCCTGACTCAGGGGGCCTCCGAGGGAGGGGAAGAGAGTGACTCCTTCCTCCCGCTGTCATCATCATCTTCTTCTTTTGGGTTAGTGAATCAATTAAACCTTTCATGATAGTGAGATCGTTTCCCAAATTAATTATTTTTATTTTTGAAATTTACCAGTAGCTGCTGCATTTCCACCCTCGGCTTATACTCGAGTCAATAAGTTTTCCCAGTTTTTTTGTGTAAAATTAGGTGCCTCGGCTTATATTCGGGTCGACTTATACTCGAGTATATACGGTAAATGGTGGTCTTATGGTGGAACTGGAAAAACTGGGAAATTAAAGTTCATCTTAATTTTTTTCTCAAATTATTTTTTAAAAAATAACAATCATTAACAATTATTACTGTTGTTGTTGTTTCCCAAGGATGAACTACATTCCCAACATCCCAAGGTGGATGTTATTGTTTAATTAATATTAAAGGTATCATTGCAGGATGTTCCAAGTAAAGCTGCCTTTTGCAATTCACTAATGGCGATTTTTTTCAGTGCTGATGGTGTTCAAATGAGCCAAATGTTTTGGAGCTGCACCCATGATGCCTATTACTATTGCCATTATCTTTTCCTTTTTGTAATAGTTTATTTGTTTTTGCAGATCTTTATATTTTGTTATTTCCTCCCATTTGTTTTTTTTCTATTCTGCCCAGTCCAAATTGTACATACAGACAGTGTTGAACAGCAATTCTGTTTCAGATGCAGTTTTTCTATCCAGTCTCAGATCATTCATGTAAAGGAAGTGGAATAGATTGGCAGATGTTTTTGATGTTTGATATCCAGGGCTCAACTTGTTTAGTTTTGTTGACAGAGGAATCAATGCAATGATAAACAATAGTGGTGATAGGGAGTGTCCTTGAGATATTTCATTTTTTATAGTAACCTCTTCCCATCTATCATCATATACTAGCAGTTGCATCTTTCACTGTACCATTGATCTTTGCAAAAAGCTTTGGATGTTCCTACTGATTCCTGTTATTTCAACACACTTGATTATCCAGTCATGTGGCAGGGAGTCAAATGCCTTCTTGTAACAAATCTAATGTATATTGAAGTTTGTTTTCATTCTCTTGCAGTTTTCCAAAATCATCTTCTCAATTAGGAGATAATTAGGAAAGAAATCATCTTGTCAATTAAGAGCTGATCATTTTGTCCCTCTGCTGTTTTGGGCAGTTTCTTTATTATTATGTTGGTGGTTTGTGGCATAATCAGTCAAATAGTTACATTGGACTTGGGATTTTAATCGACCTACTGACTCTTTCCCAAGGATCTGGGATAAGCAAATGTTGCTGTTTGATGATGGTAAAGGTACCATTGTAGGATGTAAGCTCCTCCAAATAAAGCCGGTGCACTTTAGAAATTAAGGTTTATAGTTTAGCATGTTTATTTCTTTATTAATTTATGTAGCCCCCATTTGACTAAAAGCAGTTCTGGGCATTGTACAAATCATACAACATAGAATATAGAATAATAGAGTTGGAAGGTCTTCTAGTCCAACCCCCGGCCCAAGCAGAAGATCCTACTATTTCAAACAAATGGTTGTCCAGACTCTTTTAGATAGCCTCCAGTGATGGAGTATCCACAACTTCTTAAGACAAGCTCTTCCACTGGTTTATTTCTCTCACTGTTAGGAGGTTTCTCCATAGATCTAGGTTGCTTTTCTCCTTGGTAGTTTCAAACCATTGTCTATTGTCTTGCCTTTTGGTCCTTTGAAAATAGTTTGAACCCCTCATCTTTGTAAGAGCCCCTCAAATATTATGTTATCTCTAGTCCTTTTTTAAATTAGACTAGACATACTCATTCTTCATGTTTTAGCTTCCAACCCCGTAATCATTCTTGTTGCTCTTAGTGCAATCTAGTTAGCAAGTTAGTGAATGCTGTCATAATTTTGGTTACCACATTTTAATTAATAAGAGACATGGTGAAGATATTATCTGTCTTTGTTTACCGTTGCCTGATTCATCTTTGGAATATAGTAATATTGCAATTCCTCTCTCCTGTCAAATGGCACATGCCACTTAAAAGCAAAAAACTGACATCTCACCAATTCATTTTTCAGCAAAAGGGAGTAGTAGTTTTCTCCACCTTCAGAAAATTGCTAACCAGTGGGATGTCAATTTCTTTAATAAGCCTTTTTGTCTGAATCTGTCTGAATTATAGCCCTGATTTGTGTTATTATATCATAATATTGTGTGTATTTCTAAGACAGAATGGTTCCACAATAGAGAATATAGTACTCAGGAAAAGTTGAGGTTTTATTTTGATAAGTAAATGTTTTCAGGAAGAAGTTTTTTCAAGACCTTGTGTATCATACTGTACATCGCTATGAGGATTATTCCACTTCTACCATATGTGCCTTTCATAGCAATTTCCAGCTGCTGATTGTCTCCCACTCTTTCTTTTCCTATTGGGAAGCTGATTCCCTGCCATGATATCTGCTACCCAGCATGTGGTGTGAAAGCTGAAGCTGTGAAATTGACATGAAGGGTCAACAGCCCTTCCCAATAGGATTGACTAGTGAAATCAGAAAATTCAAAATACAGTAGGGTTCTATAGTTATGCTGAGACATTCTGAATCATCTGAATAATCAAGGGCTCTTTTCTCTTAGAGATGATCTGTTGAGGCTTGTATGCAAGTAGTAGGCAGGGCAAAAAATAAACATAGCTTGCTATTCTTTTTCTGACATTTTTCTCTCTCTTCCTGATGCCCTTTCCTTTGTATTTCCACCTGTCCTTCCTGGGCTTCTTGAGAGAGATATCCTGGTGGAAGCATGAATTTATCTTAAACATGTCCCTTAATTTGGGCAATCGGGAACCAGTCCATGTGGGGATACAGGAGAGAAATTCATTTAGTTCTCATCTGAATGTAAACTCATCTAAAGTTTAAATCTTTGAACTTAAAACTGACAGTTTCCTAATTTTTAAACCAAATTGAAAAATATAAACACATTTCTGACTTCCTAATAATGATAGCGAAGAGGAAAACAATCTGTTTCTATTGTTTCTGAGAACTGGGAAGATATTATTTTGACTACCAGTACAGCTATGGACAGCTTAAAACTGTCTCACTGGGATGCGGATAAGATGAAAGAAACATCACGACAGAAAAAAGAAATTGCCAGAGGGGTTTTTGCTTGTTTAGATGCATGGATGGATGGAGCTAGAGAGAAACCAACAGTGACCTATTTACCTATCTCTTTTTCCTGGTTATCTCCTGATTTTCAGGTATATTATCAGACCTAAATTTGAAGACAGTGAAGCTAACAGAATTAAGTTCTTTATTTGCTTACACTTAGTAAACGGAATCTCTCTAGACTAAAACTGTATCTTCTAACCTAATAGATATTGTTATGAACGAATAAAAACTATTTAATAAAACTTGACAACTGTTGTGTTGGCAGACGGACACACCAGGCAGACACGGAGTTGAAGAACAACGTTTCTTTTATTTGAAGAGTAACAGGTTATCGTGGCTGCCCAGCTGGGCTGGCAGCCAGCTGGCTGGAGCAGCTGATGCCGTTTGACAGCTCCTTATATAGTCTGCTGTCAAACGGCACCAACCAATGGGAACAGTCGGTACTCCCGCTCAGAATGTGGACCAGGTTGAAGACTTAGCTAGTCAGGGACACTACACCCCTTTCCCCTAGCTAAGTGCATGCGCGGCCCTGCCTTCTGAGGATCCATGGTACAGAAGAGGAAGTTGAACTAGTGGGCAGGGTAGGAGCACCTGGCCTGGGAAGGAGACCCTGACAAGCGTGGTGAGTAACCCTGCCTTGGTGACCTCCAGCATGTGGTGGAGTAGGGGTCCCCAAATCCTAAGGGCTGTGGGTCAATACTGACAGTCGCCTGTCTGGAACCAAAGCTGCAGAGATGGCAGGCAAATTCCATTTGGGCGAGCAGCGTGCAAGTTTAGATGTGGCTTGTGTGAAGGGACATGTGCAGAAGGTGGGGACCGCTGAGTTAGGGAGTTGACTACGAAGGTCAAGGCCTAAGGGCTGAAAGAGGAGCAGGCACGTCGTGCTCCCTCGGCCCCCTTAGGGTAGTGACAATCCAACCTCACACCCACCTAGCTTTTGACCCCCTGGGGACATATAGCCACCCGCCAAGGAATGCAAGGCCAGGTGGAAGGACCCTAATGGTGGGTGCGCGCCTCCTTGTTCAGGTCCTGACACCCCCCCACCCCCTAAAACAGGACCCCTTTTCCCAGAGTCACTTGGAAAAAAAGGGGGGGGGCAGAGAGACCTTTACTTGACAAACAGTGAAAGGAACGAAGACAGTCCAAAACAGCTCAGTGAACCAGGAAGCGTCAGCCATGCTCATAGCCACGAAGGGCCTGCAGACCTGCAGAGCCAATGGCTGCACCGAGTCCACGATGGAGAAGGGCCAGGAGCTGAATCGCAGCAGGCCCCACGAAGAGCTGCACCAGCAGCAGGCACAGCCCCACCGGTGTATAGAGGAGCAGCGCCAGCAGCACCGGCAGTGGCCCGTCACTCGGAAGCTGGTGGGAGTCGAAGAGGCGCTCGGGCTGTCAGCGGCATAGTGAGGCAGCGGCCGGGACAGGAGGCGGCAGCGTCGGAAGTGGCGGTGGCGGCCGGGACAGGAGGCGGCGGTGGCAGAGGCCGCGGCGGCGGCAGAGGCGGCTGGGACGGGAGGTGGCAGCGGCAGAGGCCGCGGCGGCAGCAGAGGCGGCTGGGACGGGAGGCGGCAGCGGCGTAAGTGGCGGCGCAGCCGGGACGGGACGTGGCGGCGGCGGAGGCTGCGGCGGGCGGCGCGGCGGAGGCCGGACAGGAGGCGGCTGTGGCGGAGGCCGCGGGCGGCGGCCGGAACGGGAGGCAGCAGCGTTGGAAGTGGTGGTGGCGGCCGGGATGGGACGCAGCGGCGGCAGAAGCAGCAGCCGGGATGGTAGGCGGCAGCAGCGGAGGCCGTGGCGGCGGCAGAGGCGGCCAGAACGGGGGCGGCAGCATCGGAAGCGGCAGCGGCAGCCGGGACGGGACGCGGCAGCAGCAGAATTGCAACAGCCGGGATGGGAGGCAGCAGCGGCGGAAGCGCAGCGGCGGCCGGGATGGTAGGCGGCAGCAGCGGAGGCCGCGGCGGCGGCAGAGGCGGCCGGAACGGGAGGTGCCTCTATGCCTGCCCTGGGGGGCCCTCGCCGGTCTTCACGGGCGAACCGCAGGCGCGGCCGCCCTCTCAGGTGCCTGGAGGGTGACGTCTGTTCCTTGGCTGGGGAGGTTTTAGACCTTTGCGCTCTTGGTAGCGCCAACGGGGGTGCCTTTCGGCGACGTCTGTTCCTCGGCTGGGGAGGTTTTAGACTTCTGCGCTCTTGGTAGCGCCAATGGGGGTGCCTTTCGGGCGATTTCTGTTCCTCGGCTGGGGAGGCTTTAGACTTTTGCGCTCTTGGTAGCGCCAACGGGGGGTGCCTTTCGGGCGACGTCTGTCCCCTCAGTCAGGGAGGCTAAGGTGCCTTTAAACTTAGCGCTCTCCGAAACGCAGGCAGTGGTGCCTTTCTCCTCAGTCAGGGAGACTTTGAGTTTCGCGCCCTCAAAAGGGCGCACGCAGCAGTGCCTGTTAGGCAGTGACTTTCTCCTCAGCTGAGGAGGCTCTTTAAATTTGGCGCGCGCAGAGATTGTCTGCGGCTCCTGACATTCAGTGGCTTCGGCTCTTTCTTCAGTGACTTAGCTCAGCTGTCTTGCCTGGGTGTCTCTGCTGTCATCCCACCCTCTTCGTCAGTGTTGTGTTGGCAGACGGACACACCAGGCAGACACGGAGTTGAAGAACAACGTTTCTTTTATTTGAAGAGTAACAGGTTATCGTGGCTGCCCAGCTGGGCTGGCAGCCAGCTGGCTGAAGCAGCTGATGCCGTTTGACAGCTCCTTATATAGTCTGCTGTCAAACGGCACCAACCAATGGGAACAGTCGGTGCTCCCGCTCAGAATGTGGACCAGGTTGAAGACTTAGCTAGTCAGGGACACTACAACAACCTTACTAGAAAAGCAGGCTCGTAATCCTGCACTTTTGATTGGCCCATGGATAGCGAGCTGGGATTGGTCCTTACGTAGCAACCTGATTGGCTATTAGCTGAACATCTCTCATTGGGTACAATTTAAACGGCTTAACACAAGTCATTGGTTAATGGGTCAGCAGCCAGCTCTATAAAAGAGCTGCTGCTGCCCAGGGTTTTTGCTCTGTTTCTTAATCGTTAATAAAGAGTTGAAGTTCACTGTTCATCGCCTCGTCTCCGTTCCTTGCGCCCATGCTCAGAACTTAACACTGGCGACAAGGATGGGATGCGGAGACATCAGAGCTGACTGAACACTTACAGAGCAATGAACAGAGCACGTGGCTGAAGAAGCACCTACAATGGCAAGATGTCCAGCGGTGCCATACCACCCGCTCCATTTGACCCGGCAACCGAAGACTGGGACTCATATATGGATCGGTTCCAGATGTTTCTGGAGACCAATAATTTAAAGGATGCTACAACCGGAAAAAAGCGAGCAGTATTCCTGACCCATTGCGGGCCTGCCGTCTTTAAGATAGCGAAATCACTTGCAAAACCGGCTGAGGTGAAAACGATGGATTGGGACACCCTCGCGCCCCTTCTATGGGCCCACTATGCACCCGCAGTGCCAACGCTTGTCCGTAGACACGAGTTTTACCAGAGGGACCAACGGAAAAGCGAAAGTCTTGCAGACTTCATCGCTGACCTCTGAAACTTGGGTGGCCTCTGTGGGTTTTCAAACCTCGAAGAAGCCTTGCGAGACTGCATAGTTCTGGGACTAGATGACCACACAGTGCAGAGCAAGATCATGGCAAAAGGGGACATCGATCTTGCAGATGCCATCGCAGATGCTACTGCAGCAGAAGCAACCAGGAAGTCGGCCGCTCGAATGCGCCGCACCAACGCACCACTCCGCCAACTCGCAAATGATACCTCGCCTCATCCAGAGAGGCACTCAACAATGGCGCACCATGAGGAACTGGAATCCCCATCAGAAAGTGATGAGGAAGAGGTCAACCGACTCCGGTCTGAACGAGACCAACGAAACCAACGATTCCCGCGTCAATGCGCGGGTTGTGGGGCAAACCACCTACGATCTGATTGCAAATTCCTCGACGCACTCTGCCGTTCCTGTGGAAAGAGGGGCCACATCGCAAAGGTCTGTAGAAGTAAGCGAGGTTCCAGCCCAAACCGTAGGGAGAATAACTACCGCCAGCCTACAGGAAATCCTCCTGTGAATCGAGACCACCCGAACCACCAATGGAATAACCACTCCTACAGAAATAAAACACTTGCCACTTCAACTAGACGGGAAGAGACACACCAAACTATTACCATCGGCCACGCATCATCCCTAGACGCAAGAAAGATCCGAGTAAGGGTCGCCATTGAGAACCAACCTTGTATAATGGAAGTCGACTCAGGGTCGTCTCTCTCAATGGTATCCTGGAAGACCCTCCAACAACTAATCCCGGCCATCCGTTGTCAGGATCTCAGCCCCCAAAGAATCATACTCAAAGATTACCAGGGCAACAGAATCCCAGCCGTCGGTTCCAGCCAAGTCCAAGTCTCCTTCAAAAATCGTACCGCATCACTACCGCTAACCGTCGTTGATCGTGACCGGCCTAGCTTATTAGGCCTACAATGGTTCGCCCCACTCGGGATCGAGGTAGCCGGCGTCCACCGAGCCGAGAGCAACAACTGGGAGGAGTCTCTCATCCAAGAATTCCAGGACGTTTTTTCAGAAGAGCTAGGCAAGTACAAGGGCACCCCAATATCGTTTAACCTTAATCCTGAAGTAGCTCCCATCCGCCTTAAGCCTCGTCGAGTGCCTTTTGTACTCAAACCAAAGATCGACAAGCAGCTCGATAAATTAATAGCTCAGGGTGTTTTAGAACCAACCGACCACGCCCGTTGGAAAACCCCAATTGTAACACCCATTAAACCGGATGGATCGTTAAGAATTTGCGGGGATTATCGGGCCACCCTGAACCACGCACTTCAGCAGAGTGCTTACCCGGTGCCGGTGGTTCAACACCTTCTCCACTCCCTGGGTGGCGGGAAAATATTCGCAAAATTGGATTTAGCACAAGCGTACCAACAATTGCCTGTGGATGCGGAAACTGCGGAAGCACAAACTATCGTTATGCACAGAGGCACTTTTAATTGCAATAGACTCCAATTCGGAGTGAGCGTAGCTCCGGGAATTTTTCAAAGTTTGATGGAGAGACTTTTACAAGGTATAAAAGGGGTCGTGCCATATTTTGATGATGTTTTAATCGCCGCCCCTAATAGAGATATTTTAGAAAAGTGTCTCAGAATGGTTCTACGGAAATTCAAAGACGCCGGCCTGAAGGTTAAAAAAAATAAATGTCAACTGTGTACTGAGAGGGTGGAGTTCCTTGGATACCTTCTCGATAGTCAAGGAATCCATCCCACTGATAACAAACTAAAAGCAATTAAAAACGCCCCAACACCTAAGAATAGAACAGACCTCCAAGCCTTCCTGGGGCTCATTAACTTTTACAACATCTTCTTGCCCCAGAAGGCGACCGTAGCTGAGCCCCTACACAGACTTCTTGACAAAAGAGCGACCTGGGTCTGGGGACATCGAGAGGAACGCGCCTTTCAACAAGTGAAAGACTTACTAACCTCCGACGCTGTATTGATGCAGTATAACGAGACTTTACCCTTAACTATTACATGCGACGCTTCACCGTTTGGAGTAGGAGCAATTTTAAGTCATGTATTACCAAACGGAAATGAAGCACCTATTGCATTTTTCTCATGAACATTATCAAAGGCTGAAAGGAACTATAGCCAACTCGATAAAGAGGCTCTTGCTGTTGTATCAGCTGTGAAGCATTTTCATGAATACGTGTATGGACAAGCATTTACTATAATTACAGATCACAAGCCATTGCTTGGTATTATAGCGGGAGACAAGCCAACCCCCTATATATTATCACCAAGAATGACTCGCTGGTCTGAGTTCCTGGCTGCCTACAATTATCTGCTGCAACATCGTCCGGGGAAACCATTCCCCACGCTGACGCTTTAAGCCGTTCCCCACTTCCAGAAGCCGTCAACGACCCAGCTCCAACCCTCACGACACTCCAAATTGAAACACTGCACTCACCACCGCTAACAGCGAGAGACATCGCCATCGAAACAAAACGAGATCCTGTCCTAGCACGAGTTCTCAGCTGGGTCGAACGAGGGTGGCCAGCCGACCAACTCCACAACGACTTCGCGCCATTAAAAAATCGGCAGACAGAACTTTTCTCCCAGAAAGGCTGCGTTCTCTGGGGGGATAGAGTCGTCGTCCCAGAGAGACTACAATGGACAGTTTTGAAAGTATTGCATGATGGACATCCGGGCATCGTGCGCATGAAGGCGCTCGCACGAAGCTACGCGTGGTGGCCAGGCATCGACAAGCAGATCGAAGCCTGGGTAACTACGTGTCGGAAGTGCCAAGACGTTAGCAACGTCCCACCTAGAGCGACACCAACCGAGTGGGAAACTCCTTGGGGTCCGTGGTCCCGCATCCACATTGATTTTGCGGGACCCACCAAAGGACACACGTTTCTTCTAACAGTGGATGCCTACTCCAACTGGCTAGAAATCCACAAAATGAAGACAACCACAACGGAGTCAGTCATTAACAAACTGAATAAATTATTCGCAATGCATGGGTTACCAGACGTTTTAGTTTCTGATAACGGGCCCCAGTTCACTGCCCTGGCATTTGAACAGTACCTAGCGGACCGGGGCATCCGCCATGCCCTAACCTCGCCAGCGCACCCTGCGGCCAATGGAAGGGCGGAGCGAATGGTCCAATTCGTCAAAAAAACCCTACAAAAAATGGATTATGGGTACATCGACGCCAAGCTGAACTGAATACTCCTTCTTCAACACATCACCCCACACAGCATCACGAATAAGACTCCTGTCGAACTGCTAATGGGGCGGAAACTTCGCTCCCACCTCGACCGTCTACATCCTTCTTACTCACCAGAAAAACCTTTCGGATCTAGCGGGAAGTGCCGCGAATTCAAGGTAGGCGACTTAGTGTTTGCTAAAAACTTTTCCGGCGACCCATTATGGGTCCCTGCCACTATTACCCAACCCACCGGCCCCAGATCCTACCGCCTACAGACTAATGACGGGAGAGCATGGAAACGCCATATCGATCAGCTTCGATCCAGATTGCCACCCATTTCCCGCGACTCCCCTAATTCGCAAACTGAGGGGGGAGGGGATATCGAGGGGGCTGAAAACGAAATAGACGATGACGTAATCAGGGGAACCCAGCAACCAACCCAAAGAAATGCGCCAGCTGAAGAAGAATCAGGAAGTGGGGTGGCCTCGCCACGGGGAAATACCACGAGAGAGGCAAGCCCACGGGACCCGGAAGTAAACCTAGGAGACTGGGATAACAACAACAGCCGCGCCGAGTCCTCTCGCACAGAAACGGAACTAGCCGAACCAGAAAACCTTGAAAGCGCTCCACCGGAATCAGACGGCAAACAGAAACCGGTGGAACACCGCAAATCAAACAGGCAGGTAAAACGACCTGCATATCTGCGCGAATATATCACCACACCCCTCAAATGGAACCTAGGGGGGAGGGGTGTTATGAACGAATAAAAACTATTTAATAAAACTTGACAACCTTACTAGAAAAGCAGGCTCGTAATCCTGCACTTTTGATTGGCCCATGGATAGTGAGCTGGGATTGGTCCTTACAGAGCAACCTGATTGGCTATTAGCTGAACGTCTCTCATTGGGTACAATTTAAACGGCTTAACGCAAGTCATTGGTTAATGGGTCAGCAGCCAGCTCTATAAAAGAGCTGCTGCTGCCAAGGGTTTTTGCTCTGTTTCTTAATCGTTAATAAAGAGTTGAAGTTCACTGTTCATCACCTCGTCTCCGTTCCTTGCGCCCATGCTCAGAACTTAACAGATATAGTCCAGGAGATTATAGGACATTGATGGCTAACCTTTTCCTTGTAACGTGCTGAAAGTGCCCGCGCGCATGCATGCCTGCACCCATAATGCAATGCACATGTGGCCCCCCGTGCATGTGCATTTGACCCCCTGCGTGTGCACTGTGCACATCTGTGCATGCATGGGCATCCTCCCGTGCCCCCCCTGCACAGAGGTGCACAGTGCACATGCAGGGGGTCACCCCCCTGTGACAATCAGCTGGCTGGCAAGGGACACGCCTGCATGTGCAGTGGGTCTGTTCCGGGCAACCTCTTGCATGCTGGCAGAAATGGCTCTGCATGAATTTCTGGTACACATGCCATAGGTTCACCATCACGGTTCTAGGATTTGGCTATTCGGAAACTTTTCTCCTTCCATCCTCCAGTTCAGGACTGCACAATCTCTTATTTAGAGCCCCAGTCTAGAAGATGCTATATGCTCTGTGGGAAGCCACAGTGCTATTGCTGCTCTCCCCTCTTGACATGATGATTAATTTAGGATGATACAATTAATGTATATTACAATAAACTCCATCTGCAATGAGTAGAAAGATGAATAAAAGGCTCTTTCCAATCCCTGGAAAGATAAAGTTTTAGTATGTGATTCAAATTACAAACACTTAGAAGAGTATAAAGTGTACCAAGAATATTATTGTAATTAATTGCATGCTTGCCAAACGTAAGTCCTGAGTATATGCGTCAAATAAATAGAAACAAAAAAAAGGTAATAACTATACTTCAGTGTAAACGTGCTCTTGCTATAAAAATGCTTAAATTAATAAAGCAGTAGAATGGCTTTTTTGTGATCTGTTATACTTGTTTTGAAAATTTGGTTTGGTAAGAAAAGGAAAAGAAAAAGAAGCTATAACAGAAAGAAAGAGAAAAAAAGTCTTCAGCCCTTGGTAACCAAACATCAGCGAGCAAGAAACCAAGCTCAGAGAGCCCCAAGGACTCCACAATAGAACCCTGAGCTACAGATATTGATATCTCTTTTTTGTCACATTTGCTGCTCTGATTTGAGCAAGCGGAGTTGTCGCTAGGTATAAATGGTCAGCCTCTTTTATTTCATCAGGAAATTATCCATTGTGTAAGGTAAATTGGTACAGAATAAGCCTATCTTGTTCCCTTAAATTGAAGGTATTTTTTGTACTATTATTTCCCATTATTTAACTTTGTGGCTTAAATAATGGTAGAAATCTCTTTTACGGTTTGATTTTGAATTAACAGTCAGCAATTTTCAAAATATCCTTGAGCCTCAAGTTGTAATTAGATGTATCTATGAAGTTCGAATGCTCCTTTCCCCACCTCTCCTCCTCTTCTTCCTCTTCATCCTTCAACTCAACTTTTTAAAATGAAAGAAGGCATTGCTTTTATTTGGAAGTTATGTATCCACACCCAGATATACAGTACGTACATACATGTGCACACATTTTAAAAGCAAAACAAAACTTAGTTATACAGAATTACAGCAACAAATGGTATAATTCAATCAATTCATTTCTCCTAATTAATAATGTTTTCTTTATCACAGGAGAGTGGAAATGTAGAATGAAATGAGATTATGATACTTTTTAAAATAGGACTTTAAAGAAGACTTGAATAGAACTTGAAATGGGATCTTAATAAAATATTTTTTAAAAAAAAATCTTATTTAAGAAGCAGTGTTTCTATTTGTTCCTGGAGATGCTAATTAATTTATTATAATTTCATTGTATCCTTTTTAAAAAAGCACTTTTTAAATGTACGGGGAGCTATTAATTGTGCCCATCTGCTTACAGAACAAATGCGGTGGCTTAGTGGTTAAAGATGTTGAGCCTGTCAGCTGGAAAGCTGACAGCCCAGATTCGAGACCTGAGCACCATGCAATGGAGTGAACTCCCATTCCTGCTTCAGCTGTTGCCCACCTAGCAGTTTGAAAGTATTCACATGAAAATAGATTAATAGGTACCACTTTGGTGGGAAGGTAACAGCATTCTGTGTGCCTTTAGCATATATAGCCATGCTGGCCACATGGCTGTGGAAAATGTATTTGGACAATGTTGGCTCATTCAGCCAAGAAATGGAGATGAGTACCACACCCTAGAGTTGAACATGACTGGACAGGGAAACCCTTCCTTCCTTCCTTCCTTCCTTCCTTCCTTCCTTCCTTCCTTCCTTCCTTCCTTCCTTCCTTCCTTCCTTCTTAGAAAATGACAGCTGTCATTTCTCTGTCCACTCTATCCTGCCCATTTAGAGAGTTGGGAAATTCTGTGAAGCAGTATTGGGCAATATGTACCATTTAGATATTGGATATAGCTCAGAAGTTTATTATCTTTTTATTTAATTTTGATAGCAAAATGTAAGGCTGACAGTGTTTTGTATATTCAATGGCTAGCACTGACCACAGAGTCAGGTAGAGTATTCCAGACATTGACCACTGTTGCTGAAGTCGTATTTCCTGCAATCAAGTTTGGTGCAGTTTACCTTCAGTTTGTATCTATTGTGTGTTCTTGTATTGTTGTGGTTGAAACTGAAGGATTCATTGACAGGTATATAATTGCAATATATAATTTTATGTACTATACTTAGATCAAACTGAAGGCGGCATAGTTCTAGGTTGTCTAGGTCTAAAATTTGAAGTCTGGTGGCATAAGGTATTCTGCTACGAGTAGAGGAGTGGAGTACTCTTCTTGTGAAATATTTCTGGACTTTCTCAACTGTGTTAATTTCAGATACGTAATGTGGGTTCCAGACTGATGAGCTGTATTCGAGTATTGGTCTAGCAAATGTTTTTTGTATGTTCTAGTTAGTAATGTAATATTACCAGAAAAAAAGCAACGTAAGATTAGGTTAACAACTCTTAATGCTTTTTTGGCTATGTAGTTACAGTGGGCTCTAGCACTTAGATCATTAGAGATGAGTACTCCAAGATCTTTGACAGAGTTTGGATCACCAACAAGGTCTTGATTATTCAGCCTGTATTTTATTTTCTGATTTTTTTTGCCAATATGTAGGACAGTTGTATTAATACAATTGTATTAATATCAGATAATATCTGATAACTTTCTCAATTGTATTAATATCAGATAATATCAGACTCTACCTGACTCTGCAGTTTCTTCCCCAAACCCCAAAAACTTTAACCTTAGACTGTCTGCTATTGACCTCACCCCTTTCCTAAGAGGTCTGTAGGGGGCGTGCATAAGCACACCAACATGCCTACCATCCCTGTTCTATTGTTTCTTTTTATTTTTCTTATATGTATCAATTTCATGTATTCATAACTATGTTTATTATACCTATTATGTTGTAAGAGATTGACAAATCAAATCAAATCAAATCAAATAAATAAATAAATAAATAAGTAAGTAAATAAGTAAATAAATAAATAAATAAATGCAATATGGGTTCCAGACTGATGAGCTGTATTCAAGTATTGGTCTAGCAATGTTTTGTATGCTCTAGTTAGTAGAGTGATATTACCAGAGAAAAAGCTACACAGGTTAGGTTTACAACTCTTAATGCCTTTTTGGCTATGTAGTTACAGTGGGCTCTAGCACTTAGATCATTTGAGATGAGTACTCCAAGGTCCTTGACAAAGTTTGGGTCATCAACAAGGTCTTGACTATTCAGCTTGTATTTTATTTTCTGATTTTTTTTGCCAATATGTAAGACAGAGCATTTATTTGTTGAGATTTGAAGTTGCCATTTGTTTGACCATTCTGACACATAGTCAAGATCTTTTTGAAGGGTAGCAGTATTGTCGGTGGTGTTGAACAGCTTTACATCATCGGCAAAGAGAACACAGTTGTTCTTAATATGATCACAGAGGTCATTTATGTCGAGTATGAAGAGAGTTGGTCCTAGAACACTGCCTTGGGGGACACCACTGTTGACAGGTACAGGATTTGATAGGACACTCCCAATTTTGACCATTTGTTGCCTGTTTGACAGGAAAGCTTCTATCCGGTTATATAGGTGTACAGAGATACCATAAGATTTTAATTTTAGGAGTAGTTTGTCATGTACCACTGAATCAAAGGCTTTACAGAAGTCTATATAAATTGCGTCAATTGTTTTGCCCTGATCGAGTTGTGTAGTCCATATGTTTTTGCAGTGTAAGAGTTGCAGATTACAGGATAGTTTTTTTTCTGAAACCAAATTATTTGTTAGAGAGTAGGTTGTTTGTCCCTAAGTGGAGGATAATGGATTGGTTAATAATTGATTCCATGACTTTACAGGTGATGCAGCATAAAGAGATTGGTCTGTAATTTTCAACTAGTCTGTGGTCTCCCTTTTTGAAGATGACTGTGGCTAGTGACCATAGGTTTGGCAAGGAGCTGGTCCTGAAAGATTTTTCAAAGATTATTCTTAGAGTTTCAGCTATGGCAGTGGATAGCTTTTTAAAGATGTAGGCACATATTCCGTCTGGTCCAATAGATAGAGATGGTTTTAGATTGTGTAGTGCTTTTTCAACATTGTCTTCTATAAAATCGATATGTATTAGATCATTGTAGTTGTCTGTGGTTCGACTAGGAAATACTGGGCATGATCCATTGCTGTTTACAAATACTGAGCCAAAGAATGTGTTTCTTACATGGATTTTGAGAGTTGTGAGAGACAAAACCATGCCATCTGTTTCTAAGGACAATATTCACAATAGAGCTATTTTATAAGCTGGCATTCCTGAGATAAGTTCTTTCGAAGGAAGTTGTGATATATGACAGCATTTGCACATTTATAGCCTAAAAATGGTTAAAGTAATTGAAAGAAAGCTGGAAGAAGCAAACAGATAAAAACACCTCATGGGTGAATCATTGCCCCGTTCCCTTTCACTTTAGTTTGACAACAAACAATAACACTGCATCCTTATTATTTTGGTTTTAGTTATGAGATCATTAATGCTCAAATGGATTCTTCTTGCTTTTTTTTAAAAAAATAGTTGTTATAGAATAAGAGTACTCACTAAATTGGATGCTTCCTTTCACCTATGTAGTTAAGAGTCTTCTGTACATGCAAACATACAATCTGTGCTCCTGTACACCCCTGCCATATCTAATCATTAGAAGAACCTTCACAATATCTTCTGGACTTGTCACATAGTGAGCCCAGTGCTATAGAGAATAAGGAAAGTGATCTTGATGGGTATGTGCAAAAACTGTTACTAGACCAAAGGGGCTGAATATTTTTTTTAATCCAGAGAAAGAAGTTTACATTTGGAAATGGTTCAGGTAGACATGTCATTGAGTGTTATGGGATCTTCTGCTTGAGAAGGGGGTTGAACTGGAAGATGTCCAAGATAACTGCCAACTATATTGTTCTGATTCACTGAAATTTTATAAGAAGAGAGAGGAAGTACAGCATAATCGGATTAGTGTTATATTTTGCAAAAATTGAGTTATTTTTGAAGTCATTAATAAACTTCTGGACTAATGAACTTTTGTACTATGTTAAAGAACTACACTGAAATCATGAAACCTATGTATTATGCTATGTTATACTCTATAACATAGGGTTATATATTACAGGTTATATGCTTCTTCTATTCAGGACATAGCATCAGTGGTAGGATTCAATTTTTTTTACTACCAGTTCTGTGGGTGTGACTTGGTGGGCATGGTTTGGAGGACGTGGCAGGGAAAGGTTACTCTAAAACCTCCATTTCCACCCCACTCCTGGGGGAAGATTACTGCAAAATCATATTCCCTCACCACCCCACTAACCTGCTTTCCAGCTCCGTTCTCCTGTGCAGGGCAACAAAAGAAGACTCAGCTGATTAGCTGGGACTCAGGAGGCATAGAATAGATTGGGGCAGGGCCAGTCAGAGGTGGTATTTGCCTGTTCTCCAAACTACTCAAAATTTCCCCTACCGGTTTTCCAGAACTGGTCAGAACCTGCTGAATACCACCTTTGCATAGCATATAAGTGCTGCTTGACCAGGGTCCACAGTATTGTCAGTGATGCTACATGTCGTCTCCAGATTCCGTAATAACTTTGTACCTTGTAGTATCAACTTTGTACTTGTAACTCTCACCTGTTTTTTCCACTATGTATTCAAAATAGACTGTGATTAATGTGTGTTTTTGTGACAATAAAATAAAAAATAAATAAATAAGATAAAATAAAATAAAAGTGACAATAAAGGTTATATTATTATTTATTTAATTTATATTGCCACCTATTCTCCCATGGCGACTTGAGGCGGCTTACACAATGTAAAACCATATTTAAAACAAAAAATAAATATAAAAAAACAATAAAAACTAACAAAAAGAATCAAATAAATTACTAAAGTATAATAGAACAAAATTTGGGAAAACAAAAAAAACAAAAATAAAAAAAACAAAGACCAACTCCCACTCCCCGCTCCAATGACAGCAGATCACACTAGCCATTTGATGTGCTCCATCCCTCTCTGGGTTCCCCAGCCCCACTGGCAAAACCAGGTCTTCAGTGCCTTTTGGAAGAGTGCTAGACTGGGGCCCACTCTAATCTCTGGGGGAATATTCCAGAGAGAGGGAGCCACAACAGAAAAGGCCCTTTTATTTATCTCCCTTATGTTACACCCTATTAATATATGTTATATGAGTTTCGATACAGTTTAGTGTTGAGGTAGTTTCTCAATCTATAGCAGAATAGATGGGACAATCTCATCACAATCTGTTTAAACTGTTAAACTTGAAGAAATTGCTCTGTAGCAAACTTCTATACTAAATTTCAGATAGACAGATTTTTGCATGAAGGGAATGAGTGCTGATAAGAAGCAACTATGCTTCTTTCTGAATGCATTTATTGTGGTCGATAAGATGCTGCCCCAATTCACTTGTTTTTCTTATGGAAACAAAGACAAAATAATAAATAACAGCAATAAGAACGTCATGGATGGTATCATAATTTTTTTAAATTAGCACTCAGAGTTGATGGCAATTTACCTTTACAGCTAAGAAAATGGAATCATTGAACTGCTTAGCATGAGAAAGTATTCAAAATGAGTAACTTACTTTTATTTTCCTACTGGTAATAACATTATGAATAAAAGTCTTGCAATTAAATATATTGGTGGTGTTTTTTCACGCATGGATCTACAGAACAGCATGGGAGACAGTAACAGGAAATGAATCCTATTGAGCAATGGAAGTGTTCACAAAATGACATTGTTGTCTTTTAGTAATTAGTTAAATAATATAGTCTTAAAATGTGAATCTTCAGATTGAACAATCTCAACAGATTTTTAAAAAAATCTTTGGGTATATTCAATTGCATGACTTTTCTTCAAAATGCATTTTAAATAAAGGCAGGCTGTCAGCATAATCTTAGCTGAGATGTTGGTTGTCATTTCCTCCTAACAATGAAAACAGATCAAAACAATTCTCTCTAAAAATTTAATGGAACAGATTTTATTTCTGCCTATTGTCTCTTCCTGTTTTAACATGAACAACTATTGCAAAGAAAATATAGATTTTTTTTTTCCTAAAGGGAAAAAAAAAAAACATTTGTTCAAAAGCAGCATCTTCTAAATTTCTATAGGTCAGCTATTCTGTGTTTGCCATTCCCTCTCCTTGTATGTTTACTAAAGTAACCCTTGACACATTGCACAAACACGTAATATTATAACCTAACCTAACCCAATCCAACCCAATCCAACCCAACCCAACCTAACCTAACCTAACCTAATCCAATCCAATCCAATACAGTATATTGGAGGCTCATATGGCTTTGAGGTTGTACACTCCTGCTCCTCACATTTGTTTCTCATAGCTTCTTGATATAACCATGCAATATATTTCTCAAATATTTTGATAGAGATCCCTAATAGAATATATGATAGGATTTAGCGTTAGTTATTCACATGGAAATGTTTATATATGCACAGGCTGTTATTGTGTAGAGTACAGAATGCATTGGCAACTGTAACATATACATCATATGAAGAGAATTTTCAATTTTGGTAATGAAGTGTGGTGGCTCAGTGGCTTAAGAATGCTGGAGATGGTCTTTGCTCTGGCGGTTCGAATTCTAGCAATGCATGATGGGATGAACTCCCATCACTTGACTCAGCCCACCTATCAGTTCAAAAGTACGTTATATGCAAATTGATAAATAAGTATCACTTTGATGGGAAGATAAGTTGGTGCTCCATGCAGACAGTCAAAACCCTGCCAGCACTGGATCTTCCCAGATGCAATGTGCATTTGCAAGGTGACTTCTGTGGAGAGAGAAGACCCTGGATGATGTTGCAGGATGCTGTTCATCTTTCTTTCTGGTGCAGAGCTAGCTTTCTCTCTGTGGTGCACCTTGGATAGTACATAAGCATGAACTGAATGGGCTAGAAATCTTAGGCAGCTAAATTACAACTTTGTCAGCAAAAATGGAGCTTGTGAGGGCCATGTGCAGCCCTTTTGAGCTCCATTTTTTTCTGGCAAGGGGTTGCACGAGGCTATCACAGCTGAAAATTGAGCTTAGGAGCCCATTTTTGCTTGCAAAGCACTCGGGCCATCACAGGCAGCCCCGACACAAGTGACATCATGCTGACCAAGCCCACCCTGGTCCCCCAAGGTCAAATACAACCCTGATATGGCCTTCAATTAAATAAAGTTTGACACCCCTGACCTATATGGAGCAGGAATTTTATTGAGTTATATTCTGTGGTAAATAGTAGGGTTCATGGTAGGCCTACAAGAAGCCTCCTGATTTTGTTTAACACTGGTTGTTCCTACTGTAAATTGGCTATTTTCCATCAGGGTCCTTAAACTGACATCATCTCCTAACTCTAGTGTATCTGACAGCACTCTGATATATTATACTGTGATAAAAAGTAAAATCATATACACATACACAAATATTGACACAATGTATATATTGTCTATTGACAATATATAGTATTTAGGCATTGGGTAGAAGATTCTCACAAAAGGTAAGCATAATAAAAATATTTAAACAAATAACATAAAATACAGAGCATTATTTTTTTAATTTTAAATATTAAAGTTACAGATAAATTACAAAGTTTTGTAATTTTGCAAGCCACTTAGAGTCACTTGATCATGAGATAGATGGCCTGTAAATGTAATAAATAAATAAAATCAACCAAAGTTGCTCAGATCAATTAAAAGCACAACAAACAAAGCAGAAAAGCCTAAAATAAAATAAAATGTTCTGTGCAGACTGCGGAATAGTGCTGCTTTGCTACAAATGGTATGATTCTTGTGAAGATCTACATCAGTGGTTCCCAACCTTTTTTTCTCCCCGCACCCCTAAAGAAATTTCACTTGAACCTCGCGCCCCCTGAAATTTAGACTTTAGGAACTACTGAACGCGTTAAATATATGGTAGGATTGAATCTTTTCAGCTATGTATGTGAGGGCCACTAAATAACAATACTTAACTCTAAAATGAAAACAAAGTTAATCCATTGCATAATAAATAAAAATGCCAACATATAGCCAATATCCTATTATTTACCTGGACTTTTCTCGCACCCCCTGGAATATTGTCTCGCACCCCAGGTTGGGAACCCCTGATCTACATTATGTGAAAAATCATTAAGTAATTGTGAAAAAAAGTGATGCAGTTTGCAGTTGCTTAAGAGATGATTCAACATTGACATAAATCTCAATTTTTAAACCTGTTCAAGTAAATTAAAAAAAACTGTGCTTAGCAAAACAAACATAAATCAAGAATTGAGTTCAAATTCCCCAGTAGAATGCTTTTAATCTCTTTCTGCAGTAACAAAGTTCCTCTTCAGATCATGCACGAGTGCATACAAAACACATGTTTTAGACAGTGAAAGCAGCTGCATCTTTTCTCAAGCTTTTAAAGCTGCTTTGGAATCTACAGAGATAGCCAGTGCAGCTTTTGAAACATCTGCATGAACAAAAACAGAACAATTTTTCTGCTTTAATGTTGTCAACTCTGGAATTCATTGTTGCCATAGAGTTCTGGAGGGAGGAAGTGATGTATTGAATAGTTCTTAGAGGAAAAAAATATTATGAGTTATTAGTTCAAGGTCACAGAGAGTGGTGTAGCAAAGAATTGAGAATGCAGATCATTGGTTTATGTGATTAATGAGGTGTAGAAAAGAGGATGGAGGTAGGTGGAATTTTGAGGGATGAGCTGGTAGGATTCCAGTACTGAAATTCCACCAGACAATGCTAGAATGTTTTGTTTCTAATAAAGCACTTTGAGATTATGTTGGCTCAGAGTTACTGTTTTGGAACGAGGGATTTCTGGACATCTGACAATTGTTTTAAAAACAATTCTTTGCATCCTCTCCTGCCTATTCCAAAGAGCATCTTCTAAACAGTTTCCTGATGAACATATGTATCCAATAATTCCTTGTGGCAATCATTATAATTGATGCTGAACTACACTTATTTCAGATACTTTAGTAGGTGTCAGATCTCTGTCAACAACCCTGTGTATTTGCCAGAGTGTGTCTAATTGTGTATTCAAAGACAGAGTTGTTTAAGTGGTGTGACAGAAATATATTACTGGAGACCACTGAACCTGCACAAGAATGTTATGGATGAAGGCCCTTTAAAAGGATGATGAAGGAGTAATATTAGCATTGTGGAAAATTGGAGAGGAATAATTCTCAATAGATATGAATGCAAAACAATACATGAGGATTTTTGTCTCAAACAGCCTTAAAAGTAATTTGGATTCTTGAATAAAATGCAAATGCTCCCTTAATAAAGGGACAAAACACTTCAGAGGTTTCAAGAGGGCGTCTGACAAACAGGCCTACCTGTTGTACTGTTACATTTCAGACTACAAATAGTGATACAATTTTAGTGCCCATATTAAGCTAACATTGTAAAAAGACAGTGTATAAGTGTATGTGCGTGTGTGCGTGCACAAACACACACATATATAAACATACATATATACATTCCTACTTTCTCTCTAGCAAAGTTGTTCTGTAGAGAGGGAACAAATAACAGAAATACAATCATCACCTTCATTCTGATGTGTTCCAATTCAGACTTTTGCAAGTTTCTCCTGTGGGAAACCAAATGTTTCTATTTCTCCATCTGACACAAAACGTATGGAGGAAAGTAAAGAGTAAAATCTACAAGGATTCCTTCACCTTTACCTTTATCTTTACTTATGACCACAATTGGGCCTGGAATCTTGATCAAGGCAGTCATTAAGAGAGAAGCCACATGATGCTTCACTCAATGGTTGCAATCCTGGCTGTTCCAGTTGTGGTCATTAAATGATCACACATGCCATTAAGTGGATCACCAGGGAGAGGATCCAGACATCAATTATCTCCCACCCCATGAGGGAGAACAATTGTGAGATTGCTGACATTTGCTCCAGCTTTTGGCAGATTTGAGGTCCACTGAGGTCCATTGAGGTCATGTGGTGAGATGGGCACTGCAAACCTGGCACAACCTGCTGGAAAGATGACCCAGGCCAGCTAGCTCTATTTCTTTACTCAGCTGACATCCATCTGAGGATTTTCCCCTCGGAGAGGTTATGGAGGCAAATGCCAGCATTATAAAGAACTCCCAATGTTGACATTTGTTGCATATTTGACAGATTTGAGATTTGTTACTCCAGCATGCTATAGGAAATTGTAAGATTGGCAATTGGAAAATTGCAAATAGTGATCACGTGGGTGGTAAATGAAACTGGTTGCCAACTGTTCAAAATGTCACATACCCGGGGGCAGGAGGTGGCATAACATTTTACAATGGCCAGAAGTGCTTTATCAATTGTGACTGTAACCAGTGGTTAAGTGTCTGGCTGTAACTCAAAGCCTACTTGTAATATCACTGTGCTATGTGTACTGATCAATATGCATGACAGCATATTAGCAATTTTCCTTGGCAGAAGCCACGGATGTTAGAACATGTGATTTTTAATGTAATTGAGATACTTACAAATTTCATTGGTATAGGCCACAGAATTGTTACCCAGAGAATGAGCAGCCTGCACTGAAATGAATTTTTGTAGAAAAGACAACAGCTCTAAAGCAATAGCAATAGCACTTAGACTTATATACTGCTTCACAGTGCTCTACAGCCCTCTCTAAGCAGTTTACAGAGTCAGCATATTGCCCCCAACAATCTGGCTCCTCATTTTACCAACCTCGGAAGGATGGAAGGCTGAGTCAACCTTGAGCCTGGTGAGATTCGAACTGCCAAATTGCTGGTATTTGGTAGTCACCAGAAATAACCTGCAGTACTGCATTCTAACCACTGCACCACCACAGCTCCTTACAAACATGAATAAATTAATTTCAATTTTGGATGAGATAATGGGAAATAGAAGCTCGCCTCCAATATTTCTGAAGGACTGAATAAAAAAAGAAATACATTATTCCACATGTAGAGGAGAGCGCTCATGCAAATTTACCCACCTGAAAAGCTATAGTTCAAACAAAATTACCCTAGAAGGACATTGTTGACATTTAGGACAAAGAGATTTACAGATGACAATACCTTCATAAAAAGCCATCTGCTTCGTTGTGTGTATATTTGTATAGGTGTATATCAGAAAACTGGCACAGGGGGAAATGCAGTGTATGGTTTCTAGGACAAACAGTTAATTTCAGGACTAACCTGAAAGCTCTTAAAGAGCAATTCCTCCAAAACATCTTAAAATTAAGGTTGCCAGTCAACTGAAGAAAGTTGATTATTGCACGACTCTTTTAAACTGAGCAATCACTTAAATTTGCATATCAATAAAACTATATTTTGAAGGGAAAATTGTGTTTCCCTTTTCTTTACTTTCTTCTCTGATATTGCATACAAATGTCAGAGATGAAAAAAATAGAATAATCAGAAGCTGAAAAGTCTTGCTTGGGAATAAGATGTCTTCTGACTACTCAAACCAGAGTAGGAAGGGTATGAGACAAAGTATTCAGTGAAGTACGATTAAAAATTAAAAAGACTGAAGAGTAAAAGAAAATTCACAGGTCAGTGGCACATGGAAAGGGGTGCCAGCTCTTGATCTGTGTTAATGTTAGAATCCTCTGATTAAGATGGGAGATTTGCTATCACTGATTTTATAAAAGAACAACATAGGTAAAACAAAAACCTGGAGACTGAAAAAAATAGTTTTATTTGCATATTATACTAAACTTTAACTATTATTTCTAGTTCACACATAACACCACAATGACTGAATTCACACATCAAACAAAGCACAGAAAAAACCCACACAGTTGTTTAACAAGATCTGATTTCCTAGCTGTTCAGTGGAATACAGTCATATTTGGATGCCAATTCTATAGAAAATACAGGAAGGTCTGTATTTGAGGTAATGTCTCAAAGCATACAGAAAAAAAACAAGAAACAAATTAATGTTTTTCTAGAATTCCTGGAACTGACAATAGTCAATCTCATTAGCGGTCTTATATATGGAACATGAGTTGAAATGTTTAATAGAGAATGAAACCAGAGAAGCATTCAAAGAAGGAAGAATCTTAGGAAAGGAAGATTCATCATGAAATATGGAATGGAGGTAAGGTACCCTCTTTTCCTTATTTTCTTCAACTGATTTCAATTTATATGTTAATATTTCCATTAAAGAAAAGTAGGCTAATATGTTATATGTGTTTCCAGAGTTTTTCTATTACTAAGCCAGCATTCAGCAATAAAAATGTATGTCTTTGTATCCATCCATACCAGAAAATATATCCACATTAGAAAATAATGACAAAAGCCTTAAATATGTTGTTTTTCTATTCTTTGTTACAAAGTAATATTGTTTCCTGAAATTATATATCCCCAAATTTACTACCTTTTGGACATAACCATCACATATGTAAAAAGGTGCTTCTAATTTTTTATTGTTATTTATGAATTTTAACTAGGGTAAAATGCCAGCCATGTAAAATATTTGTGTATGTATGAGTTCTCTGAAGCTAGTGAGGAGAAGTCTAGGAACAGGTTGTTGTTGATGCTTTCTGCTTCCATTCACAGTTTGATATTTCTGATTCTAATTCTCGTATCATTTTCAAAGATTTTATAGTTCCAGTTTCTAATCATATTAATAAATGTATATAGTTTTGAGAAAGAATATCTTTTATATCATCAAAATACATCTTAATCTTATACTTATTTCATTATTATTTTTTTGGCTTGGTGAAAAACTTTCTGGTTTTTCAGAGGAAAAAAAAGGCTCAATCTGTATGCATTGTAATGAATTAATGTAATGAATTATATTCTCAACTTTTCATAGAACTGAATTAATATAAATGCTATTTATACAGTGTAGAGCTTTGTGTTTCCAACCACCATTCTTTTTTTTTCTATTAAAAACAGAAGATGAATTAATATAGAAGAAGAGATCCATGTAACTGTAACCATTCATCAATTTTCCGTACACCTTATAAAATTGTGGAAAGAAAATGAGTTGTAAAATTTTTATAGAATCCTTGTTAGGTCTGTGGAATTAACCCCTAGAAGAGTATTGCAGCAGTAGTCAAGCCAGGAAGGGCCCCAGAGTATACACACACTGAACACAAACACTGTTTGTAGTTTAAATAGTTTTTAATCCAGTTAGAGTTTAAGCATTGTCATTCAGTCCATTAAGTCATTCACAGTATTTCCATCCAGTAAGACTCACTAGTATAGTCCAAGTTAATAGTCCTTGCAATATCTTTATCAGCCGATAAAGATATCTTCTCCTCCTCGGTTTCACTCTCCAGAGAAACAAACGCTGGATATTCAGTAGAATTACGCAGTAAATCAGCAAACAGTAGCAAACAATAACAGTTCAGTCACAGGCACTCACAGTCAGTAATCACAGTTAGTCACAGTAAGACACAGTTAGTCGCAGTAGCACACAGTTAGTCGCAGCAGCACACAGTTACAGCCAGTAACAGAAAGCTTTCCAGCTTCTAATGCTTCCTTATATTGTAACTTCTAACCGCACCCTTAATCGGCTAATTGCCTGCTGCATTGTGCTTAAAGTGATAAGCACTTAAACCATGATATCTAAGTTTTATATATTTATTCACCCAAACCATATTTGGTATCAATGTTATACCTAACATACTCCCCTTTTGGGTGAAATAAATATATAATACCTTTACAATCTAACCCCATATTTTTCACAACTCTCCTGGTGCTTACTGGCACCTTGGGCTTTAGTAAAATTATCAGCTAAATTGTCCTCCGACATACAGTACTCTAGCTGAATCATCTTACTTCTTACAGATTGTCTCACGTTTAGGTATCTTAGATCTGTATGCTTGCTCCTTGTTTTTACTCCAATATTTGTGGCCATTTGAATTGCTGCCTGATTATCTTCATGTATAATTATAGGATAATCTACAGTTATACCTATATCAATTAACATTTGTTTATACATTATTAACTCTGTACATAACAATGATAAACAGGAGAATTCTGCCTCCATAGTAGACAAACTTATATGCTGTTGTCTTATTGACTTCCAGCCTATTAATGTCTTACCCAGCATTATGGCTGTTCCTGAAGTCGACTTTCTAGTGTCTCTTTCTGATGCAAAGCTAGCATCTGCATAAGCACTCAGAATTAAATCACCCTTTGGTTCTAAATACAATGAATAATTCATTGTCTTTTAAGATATCTTAATATCCTCTTAGCTGCATTCCAGTGTCTTTCACATGGTGCAGAATTGAATCTAGCCAACTGATTCACGCAGTACGAAATATCTGGTCTAGACCAATTACTAATATAACTCAAACTACCAATTAAAGATTGATAAATCACCTTATCAAACTCAGGGCTTTGTTCATCAGTGTTGCTAAACTCCTGACTCATTGGAGTCTTAGCTGGCTTACAAAGCTCCATCTTGTAATCTTTTAACAATTTGCTTATCTTATCTTCCTGAGATATCTTAAAACCTTTCCGTGTTTTCTTTATATTCAAACCGAGATACTTCTTTATCTCCCCTAATTGCTTGATCTTTATTCTCTTTCCTAATGATGCTATTATTTTATTTGCTTCATCATTAGTTTCAGTTATCAATGCAATGTCATCTGTGAATAGTAATAATAATGATACTTTCCCATTTGTCTCCCTCTTAAACAGACATGGATCGGCTAAACCAGCTTTAAATCCTATATTGTCTAGTTCCTTTACAATATACTGGTTCCATTCATAGCCTGATTGTTTAAGACCATAGAGGCTTTTCTTTAACAACCAACAATCATTATTATCCTTATTTTCATTTTTAATACCAACAGGTTTTTTCATATAAATAATATGTTTTAATGGGGCGTGCAAGTAAGCAGTTTCCACATCTAGATGGTTAACTATATAGTTTTTACTAGCTGCCCACACTAAAGCTGCCCTCAAGGTTGCTGCCTTAAGACTAGGTGCAAACACCTCATCGTAGTCATTAGCATTCTGCCTAAAACCTTGGGCTACTAACCTTGCCTTATGGATTAAATTACCATCTTTATCTGTTTTTACCTTAAATATCCATTTGCAGCCAATGGATTTCTTTCCTACAGGTAATTTGGCATTTTCATACACCTTCATATCTCTTAATGAATTCAGTTCCTTATTCATTGCTGCATACCATTTTCTTTTTCCTTATTAGGATACTTTTTAATTTCTTCAACAGAATTAGGAACTTGATTAATCTGGCACACTGTGTTAGCCTGGTACCTATCAGGCGGTCTAGATACATGTAGTTCTTCTGGGAATTACAGGGCTTACAGGAGGACTTTGTTGAACTACTACCTGTTCATCTTCCTCATCCTGTTCAGCTATTGAATCTGTTTCTTCCTTTATGGGCACTATTTCATCCTGTATTTGTCTCTTTACTTTATTTTTAAAGTTACAGGGATAACTAATGGGATTTCTATAGGATTCAATAATTACATCTTTATTGGCATCCTGTTCTAATTTCTCCCATCCTTCATGTTCTAGAAATTGGGCACTAGCACTACATAACACTTTAGATGTGCCTTTCTCCCAAAATCTATATGCCCTATGGTTTGCCTGATAACCAACGAAGAAAAATCTTTTAGCTCTATGTTGCCCTTTTTTTTTCTGAGTTGTGCAGGAATATGCACCCATGCTGGTGCACCAAATGTGTGCAGGTAACTTAGGTCAGGTTTCCTGCCATGCCACCTGGTGAATGGTATTTCACCTGTTGTTGTATTAACAACGTTGTTCAATATGTTATTAGCACACATTGTAGCCTCCCCCCACAAAGAATCAGGTAACCCAGAATCATTTAACATTGTTCTAACCATTGCCTGTAGTGTTTGGCCTCTTCTTTCAATAAAAGGATTATGTTCTGGCCTGTATGGAGCAGACTTCTTATGTTCTATTCCAGCTACCTTAAGTCTGTTCTGGAATTTGTTATTAATAAATTCCGTACCATTATCTGTCACCAGGGTTATCAGTTGTCGTTTAGACTTTCTTTCAGCAAACCTAAGCCAATTGAAAAATGTTGATATGTTTCAGTTTTGCTTTTCATTAAATAGCAAAACCCATATCTAGAATAATGGTCCATAATGCTCAGTATATATCTAGCACCCCCATACTGGGTTTCTTTGGACCTATGATGTCTGCAAATACTACTTCTAAAGGTTCTTTTGTTTTGAAACCATTTAGCCTATTTGCAGGCAATACCTTGCTCTTATCTTCACAGCAAACATTACAACGCAAATATTTATCACAAGGTTTTAACCTTATTCCTTCAGATAACTCAACTGTACGTTTTAGCATTTTAAAATTTACATGCCCCAAACGCCTATGCAATAAATGGATACATTCTTCATGAGGCTTTATATTATTAAATACAGTTTGTGCCTCCCCTTTCTTACTATTATCTAAGACATATAATGTTCCATTTAAAGCTGCAGTTACCCTTTTGTTATCTTTTTCAATTATGCAATTATTATCCTTAAAAGTAATTACATAACCTAATTTATCTAATACCCTTACTGAAAGCAAATTAAACTTTAGTTGCGGTACATACAACATTTTTATATCCTGGTTTATGTACGGACAACGTGCAAAACCTTGACCTTTCGCTTTCAGGTTCCAGCCATTGGCAAGAGATATATGTTGAGAACTTGTAGACATTTTTATAAATTTTGTCTTATCTCTTGTGATGCAGTGGGATGCGCCACTGTCAACCACCCATAGATTATTCTTCACATCAGAGTTGCTAAACGTGGCTAGTTCAAATGCTTTCTTTGGCTTTTTTACATTCTGGCTTTTTCTCTTTTTGCAGAATCTTGCCAAATGTCCTCTGCCTCCACAATTAAAACACTTTTTAATTGTGTATGCTGTTGAAGATAAATTCTCTTCTTCCGGGTGCTTTACTTTGCTTTGCTGGTTTCTTTCAAGCTTTGAAGATAATTTCTCTTCTTTCTTATCTTCTCTCAGCTCGTTACGCCACGCCTTCTTCTGGCTTCTTCTAGTAGCCTGCCTGTAATCTCGGTTAATGAGAGGCTTTCTTTTGGCAATACTTCCAACGAAGTCACATAGTCATCATAGCTTTGATCTAATGAAGATAATATTATGTAGACTTGTTGCAGTTCATTAAATATAAGCTCTTTTTCTTGCAAATCTTGAAAAATGCTCTTGATACAGTTTAAATGAACTAACATATCTCCATTCCTCTGAAGATGCGTTCGAAAAAGCTTCGTGTAAGATTTATATGTGCTCCTACACTGTCCCGAACATAAATCTTCCTGAGGTTCTCCCAGCAGTTTGCAGCATTTTCTTCTCCACGAATATGGACAAGCTGCTGATCACAGAGAGTCAGTCCTATGATGCATAAAGCCTGCTCATTCTTCAGTTTAAAGTCTTGTAACTTTTCTTTATCATCATCATTAGCAGGATCCCAGCTACTCACATCTGGTGGGTTTGCTATAATGTCCCACAATCCTTCTCTGCGTAGAAGTAAACTACATTTCATTGACCATGAAACATAGTTTGTTCCATCCAGCCTGGATATCATGGACAGTTGTGACAAATTTACTTGTGCCATTACTCTTCAGATATTTTGACTATTTTTAAACTAATTAAAACAGTTTGTTTTTACAGTAATGTGCAACTCACACCAACTCTCTCTGCTATATCCTGGTTAGTTAGACTATGCTGCTGGGCCCATAACCATTGTTAGGGTTTGGGGATTAACCCTAGCATAGTATTGCAGCAGTAGTCAAGCCAGGAAGGGCCCCAGAGTATACACACACTGAACACAAACACTGTTTGTAGTTTAAATAGTTTTTAATCCAGTTAGAGTTTAAGCATTGTCATTCAGTCCATTAAGTCATTCACAGTATTTCCATCCAGTAAGACTCACTAGTATAGTCCAAGTTAATAGTCCTTGCAATATCTTTATCAGCCGATAAAGATATCTTCTCCTCCTCCGGTTTCACTCTCCAGAGAAACAAACGCTGGATATTCAGTAGAATTACGCAGTAAATCAGCAAACAGTAGCAAACAATAACAGTTCAGTCACAGGCACTCACAGTCAGTAATCACAGTTAGTCACAGTAAGACACAGTTAGTCGCAGTAGCACACAGTTAGTCGCAGCAGCACACAGTTACAGCCAGTAACAGAAAGCTTTCCAGCTTCTAATGCTTCCTTATATTGTAACTTCTAACCGCACCCTTAATCGGCTAATTGCCTGCTGCATTGTGCTTAAAGTGATAAGCACTTAAACCATGATATCTAAGTTTTATATATTTATTCACCCAAACCATATTTGGTATCAATGTTATACCTAACAATCCTAATGTAAAACTTTCTGATCTAAATAAAAGCAAGATTTTTTTGTGTTAATTCAGATTTGGTAATGTGGGCTGCATTCCAAAGGGCAAAGAGGTTGTGTATATTTGGTTGGCATGAAGAACATTTTAAAATGGCTCTTCCAAAGCTATTCTCAGAATATATGTATAGTTAAGCAAATAGTTGCTGTAGTCTAGCAAGATACTGTCTATTGATTAAAAAATAACAAAGGAAACTACTCAAAAGTAACTCCACCTGTCTTTCTTGGTTCTTGACATAGGGGCAAGAACATTAAAAATGACCTATCTTCAGTCTCAAATATGCTTTTTTTAAAAAGGCAATTGGACTATGGTTTTTTCCTTTTTCCTTGAGGAAGTAGAAGATGTTTCACTTTTCATACAAGCTTCATCAGTTCTGGCTGGATGGGGGGCAGAATGGAAGGATTAGTATTGACAGGATGTTGGGAGTATGTGAAAGGATTATATTTCTTTGCAGTCATCCAATTGTTAGCACTTTCTCTGAGAGCTACTGAAGCAACTTGGAGGTTTATCTGTGCCCTCAAATCCCAAGTGGCTTTAAAAGCTGTCAGAGAGAGTGCTAACGACCAGATGACTGCAAAGAAAAATAATCCTTCCATACTTCCCAACATCATGTTAGAACTAATCCTTCCATACCCTCAACTGATGAAGTTTCTTGCATGAGAAGTGAAACATCTTCCTCCTCCTCAAAGGAAAAGGAAAAAAAAAACCCACCATAGTCCAGTTGCCTTTTGAAAAAGCACCTTTGAGACAACCATGATCTAGATGACTGAGACACTCCATAGACAATTAGACCTATCTTCAGAAAATAAAATATGGATATTGAAAATGAGATGCACAATTATTAATTTATAATATCTCTCAATTGTGTGAATGATGTTGACCATTTTTTTTTTTGACTGATGGATCTAGGAGGAGAGAGTTTTGTTGAAACCTGGCTCTATCATGGGGATCAAAGAATATGGTAGAACTATATGAAATAAATGTGGTTGGGAGCTTGAGGGCTCTCCCTCCACCTTATCAACTCCTTTTTAGTCTTCTTAATTTTTTAATTTTGATTTTGACTTTTAAGCTATAACTTAAAACCTTGTTTTTAATTCTGTTTTAACTGCACTTTTAGCCATGTACTGTAATTATATTGTTTTATTATGCTGCTGTAAACTGCCCAGAATCATTTATAATAGGTAAACTGGGCACTGTCAAAATTGAATAAATAAATAAATAAATAATAAAAAAGTTATTGATTTATATAAAGAAAAGTAAAATGAACATCAGAAGAGGTGGGAGCACCTGTGAGATACTGTAGTTATACAATGGTTATTTGTAGTTTTTATCTTGGCTGCCATTTATGGATTTATTGATATGTTGCTGTTATGTTTTTAACTGTTCTCTCCCAGAATTCATTCATATAAATTGTAAATAATACACATTAGCAAAAAGTAGAACTTCACAGTTTCATTCTGAGTGTATTATAACTCAGTTATCACCAATTACTATTGAATTAATTAATGTTTTGCATTGTTTGTTCTTTACTTTTAAGACTAATAACTTAAGAGACAACATTTCTTTCCCAAACCCCAAAAACTTTAACCTTAGACTGTCTACTATTGACCTCACCCCTTTCCTAAGAGGTCTGTAGGGGGCGTGCATAAGCGCACCAACGTGCCCACCGTCCCTGTCCTATTGTTTCTCTTATTCTTTTATTTTTCTTATATGTACCCATTTCATGTATTCACAACTATGTATACATTTATACTTATTATCTTGTAAACAATTGGCAAATCAAATAAATAAATAAATAAATAAATAAATTTTATCTTTTGGCTGCTTTCTATTTCTTTGTATGGTTTTAAAAATATATAATCAATGTATTCAGAGGTGGTATTCAGCAGGTTCTGACCAGTTCTGGAGAACCAGTAGTGGGAATTTTGGAAATAGTTCAGAGAACCAGCAAATACCATGTCTGACTGGAGACTTTACAGTATCCTTCCCCTGCCATGCCCACCAAGCCACACCCACAGAACTGGTGGTAAAAAAAATTGAATCACACCACTGAGTGTATTCTGGTTATTTTGATAACATTTTAATGTAGCAGTGATGGTCTCCTTGAAAAGTAGGACCACTTTGGTTACTTGTCCTCAAATCAAGGCAAAGTACATTGGGGAAGCAAGACAAATATGACACCTGCATTGTGATGTTAAATGATAACACATTTTTTGGAGGGGGAGGTGTCTGTTATTGATGTATATTAGTGACACTTCAGCTCTCTCAGCTCTAGAAGCAATCATATTTATAACTGGAACATGATACATTGATCTAATTTTGAAGGGTACTTCTTCACTGTCAAATGTTCATTGACTCTTTATAAAGTATCCATTTGTATTTTCAGTCATATCAGAGGCACTGTTGCATTCTGACCTTCCTTGTTCCTTCCTTCTCTTTAATGAAAATCATAAATTGGTGCAGTGAGCAAGCAACCTTTCTGTGATGAGTCACAAATGGTCATTATATTCAAGCTTCATAAAAGCAAGAAAAGGGAAAATGCATCCTGAGGAACAATCCGATGTTTTATTTTGCCTATCATCTGCCTGAATATTTGATAGGAAATAAAAAAATAATTGGAAGGATAAAATAGTCCAACACTGATTTTCATTTTAATGGAATGGAACACTTAGGAACACTACTCCATTCTAGTTCTGGTTCTCTGCAACATTCTAGTGCCTATTGTTCAGTGGTAGGATTCAAATTTTTTTACTACCAGTTCTGTGGGCGTGGCTTGGTGGGCATGGCAAGAGAAAGATCCTGCAAAATCCCCATTCCCTCCCCACACCACTGACCTGCTTTCCAGCTCTATTCTCCTGTGCATGGCAACCAAAGAAGACCCAACTGATCAGCTGGGACTCGGGAGTCAGAGAATAGATGGGGGTGGGTCCAATCAGAGGTGATCTTTGCTAGTTCTCGGAACTACTCAAAATTTCCACTACAGGTTCTCCAGAACTGGTCAGAATTTGCTGAATACCACCCCTGCTACTGTTGCAAATAGTAGTGCTGAGGCAAAAGTAAACAAAACCTGTCACCACACAGCTTCCTCTGAAAATCAGACAGAACCCATCTCTTCCCTATAACACTTATATACAGAATGAATAATAGGTGAAGTTAAACTGAAGGTAAATGTAACAAGAATATAGAAAGTTACCTGATTTCTGATCACCTTCTTTATCTCATCTCTTCAATCCAATGTAACCTATGTTGGCTGGCAGAAATACTGAATCTAAGTATGTTTTCATGTTCAAATGTTGTGTTTATTTCCAATGGAAATTATATCATTGATTGATTACTTGCCATCAAGTTGTTGACTCTTAGAGATCACGTAGATTTTCACTTTTTAAAATAACAATTAATTGAAAATGATTTAAACACAATAATAAAAAATACAAACTAAACACAGAAAGAAAAGAATAGGAAGTGCAAAAAACGAAAAAAGAAAAAGGAGAAAATAAGAAAAAGAGAAAAGAAATAAATGAATTCCAATCAACACCACAAGGAAACAAGCTTAATAATTCTTCACCCACTATAATATTACAACAAGTATCTCTTCTTCCCATAACCCATTTCTTATCCCTATGCAAATTCATAAATTACTAACGTGTCAGTCCTGGTGTCAGCAAAAAGTTCATCAAAGATTCCTAGAATTTTAGAGAAATAACAAACTTTAAACGCCTTCCTTTTGTTTCTAATGATCTTACTCGTTAATTCATTCAGATGTTCTTGTAGGATTTGATCTCTCTCCCTTTTTCTTTTACCCATCTCAAAGGTTTCTTCAAAGCTTTAGCAAACCTGTTTTGTAAATCCAGGTCATTATCTTGGCTTGCCATTTCTAATACGCCTTTTACTGTCATCTGTATCTTATAATCATACTTTTTATTTTCCTGTATTTCAATTTCTTTATAGTCTAATATTTCTGCATCAGATGAAGTTTGTTTCAGCTCATTATCCTGTTGATCTTCCAGAGTATTCTCTATAACATCTGTAATTTCTTGTTTAACAGCTTTTGGACATAGTCTTTCTGTAGAAGAAAACATCATTTCTGACATTGTAGCTGTTAGTTTTTGTCCCAATTATTCAAACATCCCCTGAAATAATAGTAAGAATTTTAATGGATTTAATAGCAGTGCAATAAAATGAAGATGGATTCTATGTGTTTAACTATCAATTGCGTTCTCTTCGCTGATGATGTAAAGCTATTCAATACCACAGACAATACTGCTACCCTACAAAAAGATCTTGACAATGTATCAGAATGGTCAAACAAATGGCAACTTCAAATCTCAACAAATAAATGCTCTGTCTTACATATTGGCAAAAAAAAAATCAGAAAATAAAATACAAGCTGAATAGTCAAGATCTTGTTGATGATCCAAACTCTGTCAAGGATCTTGGAATACTCACCTCTAATGATCTAAGTGCTAGAGCCCACTGCAACTACATAGCCAAAAAGGCATTAAGAGTTGTTAACCTAATCCTACGTAGCTTTTTCTCTGGTAATATCACACTACTAACTAGAGCATACAAAACATTTGCTAGACCAATACTCGAATACAGTTCATCAGTCTGGAACCCACATTATGTATCTGATATTAGCACAATTGAGAAAGTCCAGAAATATTTCACAAGAAGAGTTCTCCACTCCTCTACTCGTTGTAGAATACCTTATGCCACCAGACTTGAAATTCTAGAACTAGAAAACCTTGAATTACGCCGTCTTCGGTCTGATTTAAGCATGGTATATAAAATCATACATTGCAATGTCCTACCTGTCAATGAATACTTCAGCTTCAACCATAACAACACAAGAGCAAACAATAGATACAAACTCAAAGTTAACCGCACCAAACTTGATTGCAGGAAATACGACTTCAGCAATAGAGTGGTCAATGTCTGGAATACTCTACCCGACTCTGTAGTTTCTTCCCCAAACCCCAAAAACTTTAACCTTAGACTGTCTACTATTGACCTCACCCCTTTCCTAAGAGGTCTGTAGGGGGCGTGCATAAGCGCACCAACGTGCCTACTGTCCCTGTCCTATTGTTTCTCTTATTCTTCTTTTATTTTTCTTATATGTACCCATTTCATGTATTCACAACTATGTATACACTTATACTTATTATCTTGTAAATAATTGGCAAATCAAATAAATAAAATAAAATAAATAAATAAATTCTTATCATATAGGGAGTCTGAACCCACTTGATATTCAAAAAGTTCTTGTCATTTAGTTTGGCAGAAAGTATGTTTTTACCTACCTTTGTGATGCAACTGATCAAATCCAGATTTTATACATCTTGAATTTGATTCCTATGGTCAAATTACAAGATGACCCTTGTCTGGCTTGTTAAGTAGGCTAAAAGGAGTAAAGGCAAGTATAATTTCCCAAGCAGAGAAAAACAGAATGAAGGAATACCATCAGCATGAAGGTCAGACAGAAGGTCAGATTCCCAAAAGTGGTGATTTAAGGGAAGTTAAAGAGGTCATAGAAGCATCTGTCAATTTGCAAAATTCAACCTGACCCAATTATTATATACATACTTCCTCAATGTTAGGAATTTCCTGGTATCAGAGTGCAAACTTACCTCAGAAACCTACCTGGATAAATTCCCAAGCCCAAACAACTGAAATCAATAAGCTTACTATGAGCTGCCTCATGCTGTTTCTTTCACTCCGTTTGTTTTTCTTTTCTTTTAGCTCCTTCTAATGAAATTCTGAGCCAGCTCATTTGATGACTGTTTTCTCAGTGGAAGATTTATTTTTCTTCTGTTGCTGGAAGCACGATTCTTTTGCAACCAATTAAGGGCAGAAGAAATCTGATCTGATAGTGGTAAAAATGGTAAATTAACCTTAGTCAATTACCTCCTATCAATTGCAGCTTAGGAAAGGCTCTACCCTTTGCATCCAGGAATCCAATGACTTATTATTTGCTTGAGCAATTGGGAACAGAGCTGAGAGATTGTGAGTGAGCACCTATTGCTGGTGAAGTTCTTACCCTGCAACGTGAGACACAATTATGTATCATATAAATGATATGTTGTTTATATATTACAAGCCAATGGTCAAAAGGAGGTGAAATGGAGGTGAAAGAATTCGCATTCTTTTTTCCCCCTCAGAAACCACTGAAAGATAATCAGTGCTGTCTAATCCTGGATTGTTTAATTCTGTTCTGTTTTAACAAGGCTTCAGGCCTATCTTTTCCCCTGGAAATAAGCTTTATTTAACTTGCACCTGAATAAGCATATGTAAGACTGCTCTGTGCAAATAGCAATTCATCCAAACATTTTAGAAGAGACAACAAAATTTATATAGATGGTTTTGTATTGGCCTGAAAGAAAGAAAGAAAGAAAGAAAGAAAGAAAGAAAGAAAGAAAGAAAGAAAGAAAGAAAGAAAGAAAGAAAGAAAGAAAGAAAGAAAGAAAGAAGCCGAAGAACCTGCTATTGTGTAATTTATATAGTGAGGTAATTGTTTAGCTTTTTGTAAAGAGAATGCAATTTTGTACTTTTATTTTCTTGACTGCAAATGAATCTACTGAGAATTACTGTACTTATGAGCAGGGGTGGGATTCAAATTTTTTAACAACCGGTTCTGTGGGCATGGCTTAGTTGGTGGGCGTGGCTTGGTGGTCATGTGACTGGCCGGGCGTGGCCAACTCAACGTCATTCACATCAAGGCACGCATCTCCTCGCCTGGCCTCTCATGACTTTGGGGATGCTGCAACAGTCGTAAGTGTGAAAAATGGTCATAAGTCACTTTTTTCAGTGTCATTGTAACTTTGAATGGTCACTCCACACAAGCAAAGTACCAGCAAAGGAGGGGGAAAAAACTCCAGAGAAGTTCCTGAGAGAGGAAGTCTAGTCCTGCCAAGAATGCAATAAGGGTTAACGGAGAGGCAGTTTCTGTAAGCAACACCAGAATGTTTCCTTCCTGCCTTCCTTGTGGATTAGGATTAGGCCAGTAATTTCTTCTAACAACCGGTTCTCCAAACTGCTTAGAATGTTAACAACCGGTTCTAGCGAATAGGTGCGAACCTGTAGAATCCCACCCCTGCTTATGAGTAGCATGCAGAGGAACAGCTTTTTAATGAGTTTGTTATTGCATATTTCTGAGGAGGCATATAGAGAGATGTGTTTATAACTGAGTCTTGTTTTCTTCTGTAAGGGGGGAATGTTGTTTCCAACACATATCAGCCAAAATTCTTTTTTTTTTTTTTTTGGAAGGGAGGGATTTCTATTTTTCCATTTAAGTTCTGGATATCTGAGCTGAACTATTCCTCCAAGACCTGTAATTATCACCTGTGCTCCTGAATGGGAAGATCACTTGACGTCTGGAGGGAGTACAATAAATATATATATATTCCTGAAAGTTTTGGAGTAATAAGTAAGCTTTTTAAATAAATAATTTAGTTCCACCCCTTTTTAATCAATGTTACAGGCCCAAATGAATATTATTACAGGCACAGCATTGGAAGGATGATAAAATGGGAATAGGAAAAACATTCTCAACAAGCATCATGACAAATTATGTTCTTGCTTGAGGAGATTATGTGGACATATTCATGAAGTTCACCAGGAACTGAACTTGATTTAAAGGAGATTTGTTTTTTTCTAGCAAAGAAAACTAGGAATGTACATGTTTGAAGAATGTTGACTGACTGTTATTCTAATTATATTGTACTGCTGAATCAACTATTCACTAGTTTTCAGCTATAGTCAGTCTGGTTATCCCAATACTCAGAGTTAAAAATCCACACATCTGAATGGCATCCAACCAACTCTAAGCTGCAGCAAAGCAATTTTTGCTGCTGCAGTTTATTGATAAATGTTGAGGAAAAGGGCAGAAAGCTCAGCCAGAGATGTTGCAAGAAGTTGCAATAGATTCAGTTGATGAAAATCAGACTGGTTCATTTTAAACTGGGTATTCCAGACTCAGCCAAGTGGTAACATAGCTAATTTGCCTTGGAAAGTTTTTAAATTTCTTTAAATTTCTTGCTTTTACAATAGATTAACTGAAGAATGCCAGGCTAAATGGATAAGAATATATGCAAGTTTTTTTTTTTTAAAAAAAACAAACCAGAAAATTAGGTCATTTTAATCCATAGGAGATGAAAGGCTGGAGAGGTGGGTGGATTTTACCTGATGGATTAACAATAGATGAGTCATTGTGGATTTTTCCTGTATATCTTTTTTATATTTAATGTAGCCTTTCCCTTGACATATAGACAGTGACTTATTAGTATGTTTTAAATCAGTAGTGAAGAATATAGGTAAGGACAAGTTTAGCAGCAGTCCAAAAATAGGCAGTGCTGGGATAAAGAAATGGCTCAAGGTTAAGCAAATTTAAATTAAACACCAATTGTATAAAATTAAATTCATTCAATACTGTTAAAAAGCCTACTTTCCACATATTTGGTCATTTGATAATTTGATCTTCTGTGAAATTATAATTTAATGGCGATCTTTAGTCTTGAACATTGTAAGATTAAGACTGAGCCTAAAACAGAATTGTGTACAAATGATAAACATGTAACTGCTAAAATATACAATGCTAAACAAGTATTGAAATTTGAAACAAATGTACAAGTGAAAGAATGTATGGTAAAGTGGACTAAAAGAATTGGTTATAATATACAGATGGAACAATGGGAAAATATGTGGTTGAAAGGATTAAAGTTTACACAATGTTATAATCCTAAAGATTCTTTTATAAAATGATGTGGTATATGTCACAAGAGAAATTATCTATAATGTATAAAGGCGCTTTAAATTTATGTTGGAATGTGAACAAAATGCAGGGACATTTTACTATATTTGGTAGACATATAAAAGCTAGAAAATGTTGGATTCAAATATGCATACTGATCCAGAGAATTTTAAAACTGAGACCTGAGGTTTTTCTTTCGGGAATTATGGGTGAATGGTTAGAATAAAGAAAAGAAACTTCATTTTTGTATATGTTAAGTGCAGCAAGATTATTGACTTGATTATAGATAAGATTATGCACAAAATTTGAAAGATTTAACACTATCCACAATGGAAGAATTGGAGAAAAGATAATATTTATGTTTACTGTGAAGTAAAAGATCTTATGGACTTTTTGTGTAAAACAGAAAAAAATGAATTAGCATTTTTGGTTTGATTGTTATACAGTATAAATTATACAAAGAATGGTGTTATGTTGTAATCATAATAAAAGAGTTAAATTTATAATTGTACTTATAAGTGCTGTAAGGAAGATTACAAGCTTTTAAAGCTGCTAGATGAAGAACTTGAAAGAAAATTTGGAACTTTGTTATTATATGGGTTGACAGCAGGGAGAATCCTATACATGCAAAAATGGAAATAAACTTCAATTCCCACAATGAAAGAATGGATGGAAAAAGTGATGGAGCTGGCTGAGAGGCAAAGCTGACTGATTTAATTAAAGAAGAATGCCATTTGGAAATTACTTCTGGACTTTTCACTTGAAATAGAAGCAAAGTGAAACTTTGATCCTAAGTTTTGATGATTAGATTAACTTTGTTGTTATAGAAATGGCTTATATCTATTAGAAATGTAAAGCAACAAGTAGACAGAATGTAACAGTCAATTTATTGCAACCAACTCATCATGGGACAACTCGCGGCGGGAAAATTTAACAATTCTAGTTAATTACTTAAAATATTTTTTTAAAAAACTATTTTAATTTTTGTCATTCACATTTCATTCTGTTCCTCCTTTTGCATCCTTTCTTTAATGATTTTATTCCACAATTTCTTTGACATTAATGGAACTCTTGTCCTGCAGCAAGTTGTCCTGTGGAGAGTTGTCCCACAACAAGTTGGCTGCAGAAGTTGGCTATGGCAAGTTGGTTGTGGCCAGAGGTGGTATTCAGCAGGTTCTGACCAGTTCTGGAGAATTGGTAGCAAAAAGTTTGAGTAGTTCAGAGAACCGGTAGCGGAAATTTTGAGTAGTTCGGAGAACTAGCAAATACCACCTCTAACTGGCCCCGTCCCTATCTATTCTCCGCCTCCCGAGTCCGAGCTGATCAGCTGGGTCTTCTTTGGTTGCCCTGCACAGGAGAACGGAGCTGGAAAGCAGGTTAGTGGGGTGGGGAGGGAATGGGGATTTTGCAGTAACCTGCCCCCAGGTGTGGGGAGGGAATGGAGATTTTACAGTATCCTTCCCCTGCCATGCCCACCAAGCTGTGCCCACCAAGCCACATTATGCCCACCAAGCCACACCCACAGAACTGGTAGTAAAAATAATTTGAATCCCACCACTGGTTGTGGCGAATTGTCATAAACTCACAAGTGGCGGTTATAACTATACTTTGTATTCTACTGCACTGAAAATAGTCAGAAGTCATTTTTTTTCTTTCCCTACCCTTTCATTCTTTCTCCCTTTTCCCCTTTATTTTTTAATTTTGTCTGTATTTTTATTTTAAGTTATAATTAACTCATTTTTTAAAAAGAAAGAAAATTGGAAGTTACTCATTTGTATCTTTTATCTTTCTTTTTCTATTTTTTCCTTTATTGCATTATAACCTACATAAAATTTGGATGAAGAACCAAAAGAAAAGCAAAGATAACACTCAGAATAAAATGTGATATAGGTGCCCAAAGGGACTGAAACAGAGGTGGTATTCAGCAGGTTCTGACCAGTTCTGGAGAACCGGTAGCAGAATTTTTGAGTAGTTTGGAGAACCAGCAAATATCACCTCTGACTGGCGATTTTACAGTATAGTTTCCCTGCCATGCCCACCAAGCCACACGCACAGAACCAATAGTAAAAAAATTTGAATGCCACCATTGGACTGAAGGCACACTGAAATAAAGCAACTCTCACTTTTTTATGGAAGAGAAGCAAGATGGGTCTGCTTGACCTTTTGGGGGAGAACATTCCATAAGATGAGGCTACTGCAGGAAAGGTTTCATGCCTGAAAAACCTCCCAAAGGGTAAGAGCTTACAGAGGAACCATTTTCATTTTCCAAAACTTAGACAGTTGCTTACAGGAAAGAGGCCAGGGCAGCTCAAGAAGCAATCACAATTTTAGGAGTTAAAAGGATCAGAATATTTATTCATAGTGGGTCTAACAAGTTCATCAACATTTTGGGGTTATTATCAACTTGACAGAAAAAACAGAAGGAGACTTGAATCAACAGGAAAGATGCTCAGTCTAAGCCTACCTGATTTCTTATTTTTGATTGGTAAGCAACTGCCTATAAACAGAAAGTGGTGCATGCATTTATCTTTGCTGAAAGGTGACAGTGAGTAAGAAAGAATGGGAATGGACCATTGTTAAAATATGTTCCAAAATGCAATATACTGCAAAGAATATTGCATTAAGCCAAGAGATCTGATAGCATTTAGTTAAAAATCAATGCATATTACTTTGTTTCCTTTTAAAGTAGGAAAAAATAGGCTGTTCTGGTCAAGAGGAATCATAATAATAATTAATTCTTGACTACAGCAGACATCAGATCTGAAAACTTGCTGTATATTTGTCATCTCTTTTTATGTTCGGAACATTTATACTGACAGATGTGAAGAGCTGACTAGAATTCAAAAGCTTATCTCTATGCTTCTTACTGTTCCTCCTTCATACCCTCCTCCAAATAATCTCATCAACATTGCGTTTATCTTTTTTACCCTAAGCTAAATGTAGTGGCTAACATTTTTTCTAGATTACATTTTATTTTAGCTCTTTTTTTTTTGTGCTACCCTCCCTGCAGTCATCTGTGAAGGGACCAGGATGCCAAAAAGTTCAAAGTTATGAATGTTTATTGGGGCTAATTGTATGAAGATTGCTTTTATGTTTTATCCATCCTGGGGCTCTTATTAATTCATATCATTATGATTAGTTGCACAGTCAGCCAGCTGTTTAGACTGGATTTGGCACTGTTAACCACCCATCAAGTCTTTCCCAAGGACCTGGGATTGGCAGCTGTTGTTTGAGGTGTTAAAGGTATCATCACAGTATGTAAGCTGTTTCAAGTAAAGCTGACTTTTGCAAATGACAGGTGGGGATTTTTTTCAATGTCAATGATGTTCAAGTAGTGTTTCAGATGTTGTGGTATTGCACCCAAGGCACCTATTTCTATTGGTACTATCCTTGCTTTATTTTGCCACATACTCTATTTGTAGGTCTTCGTGTTTTGAGACTTTCTTCAAGTTTTTCTCTCCTCTTCTGCTATCTCCAGGTGCTGTAACATCTACTTATCCAGCTTTTTCTTTCCTTCTTATCAATAATTACTAACTTTGGAATGTTAAGTGGCAAATTCTTGAATGTTTGAATTCTAAAATCTCAGAGTCTTTTAGCTTTTTTATTTTCTGTTACTTTATTTGATTTGTCGTGCCACCAGTTCATACTTTCTGGCAAATGGTATTTCTTGCAGATATTTTTTTATTCATTTATATTTTTTATTTTATTTGGTTTGTCAATTGCTTACAAGATAATAGGTATATGTAAAAACATAGCTATGAATATATGGATACATATAAGAAAAAAAAAGAAACAATAGGAAAGGGATGGTAGGCATGTTGGTGCGCTTATGCATGCCCCCTACAGACCTCTTAGGAAAGGGGTGAGGTCAATAGTAGACTGTCAAAGGTTTTGGGGTTTGGGGAAGAAACCACAGAGTCAGGTAGAGTATTCCAGACATTGACCACTCCGTTGCTGAAGTCGTATTTCCTGCAATCAAGTTTGGTGCGATTGACCTTGAGTTTGTATCTATTGTTTGCTCTTGTATTGTTATGGTTGAAGTTGAAGTATTCATTGACTGGTAGGACATTGCAAGGTATGATTTTATATACTATACTTAGATAGGAGTTCTAGGTTTTCTAGGTCTAGAATTTTGAGTCTGGTGGCATAAGGTATTCTGCAACGAGTAGAGGAGTGGAGAACTCTTCTTCTGAAATATTTCTGGACTTTCTCAACTGTGTTAATATCAGATACATAATGTGTGTTCCAGACTGATGAGCTGTATTCGAGTATTGGTCTAGCAAATGTTTTGTATGCTCTAGTTATTAGTGTAATATTACCAGAGAAAAAGCTACATAAGATTAGGTTAACAACTCTTAATGCCTTTTTGGCTATGTAGTTACAGTGGGCTCTTGCACTTAGATCATTAGAGATGAGTACTCCAAGATCCTTGACAGAGTTTGGATCATCAACAATGTCTTGACTATTCAGCCTGTAGTTTATTTTCTGATATTTTTTTTTGCCAATATGTAAGACAGAGAATTTATTTGTTGAGATTTGAAGTTGCCATTTGTTTGACCATTCTGATACATAGTCGAGGTCTTTTTGAAGGGTACCAGTATTGTCTGTGGTGTTGAATAGCTTTACATCATCAGCAAAGAGAAGCAGTTGCTCATAATATGATCACAGAGGTCATTTATGTAGAGTATGAAAAGAGTTGGTCCTAGAACACTGCCTTGGGGGACACCACTGTTGACAGGTACAGAATTTGATAGGACGCTCCCAATTTTGACCATTTGTTGTCTGTTTGAGAGGAATGCTTCTATCCAGTTATGCAGGTGTCCAGAGATACCATAAGATTTTAGTTTTACGAGTAGTTTGTTGTGTACCACTGAATCAAAGGCTTTACAGAAGTCTATGTAGATTGCGTCTATTGCTTTGCCCTGATCGAGTTGTGTAGTCCATATGTTTCTGCAGTGTAAGAGTTGCAGATTACAGGATATTTTTTTTCTGAAACCAAATTGTTTATTGGAGAGTAGGTTGTTTGTCTCTAAGTGGAGGATAATGGCTTGGTTAATAATTGATTCCATGACTTTACAGGTGATGTGGCATAAAGAGATTGGTCTGGAATTTTCAACTAGGCTGGGGTCTCCCTTTTTGAAGATGGGGATGACTGTGGCTTGTGACCATAGTTTTGGTCACAAGGAGCTGGTCCTGAAAGATTTTTCAAAGATTATGCTAAGAGGTTCGGCTATGGCAGTGGGTAGCTTTTTCATGAAGTAGGCACATATTCCATCTGGTCCAATAGATAGAGATGGTTTTAGATTGCATAATGCTTTTTCAACATTGTCTTCTGTAAAATCGATATGTATTAGATCATTGTAGTTGTCTGTGGTTCAACTAGGAAATACTGGGCATGATCCATTGCTGTTTACAAATACTGAGCCAAAGAATGTGTTAAAGAGGTTGGCTTTAATAGTGTCGTCATTGCAGTCTTTACCATTAGGTCCTTTCAGGGGTGGGATGGACCTTGAGTCTTTTAGTTTGTTGTTTACAAAATTGTAGAAAGTGCAGGTGGAATTGATGCATAGAAGGTTTTCTTATTGTTTAATGTGATAATTGGTGCATTCAGTCTTTATCTGGTGGCATAAATTTTTGTATCGGATTTTGAAGTTGGCAACGTGACCAGATTTGTTTTTCCACCAAAGTGATTTCTTTTTGGATTGAAGCTTCCTTATTGTTATGGGTAATCTGTTTTTCCTGGTTTGGGGAGTTGTTATTGGTACATATAGTTTGATGACTCTTTTGACTTCAAGTAAAAATATGTTGTAATGGTCTTCAACAGTATTGCATCCAGTGAATAGAAATTGCCAATCAAGGGATGAGAGATCGTTGTCTATAAGATCATAGTTGTGTTGATTTTTGTGTGGATGTATGTTGAGACAAAAGTCAATCATGCTGTGGTCACTGTTGGAAAAGGGTTCTTTAATTTGTATTCCATAAATTGAATTCAAACTATTGCAGAAGATGAGATTGAGGCAGTTGTTAAGTCTAGTATTGTTGGTTACTAGTTGTTCCAGTCCCAGGTTTCTTACAGCATTGTAGAAGGTTCCATGTAAGGGTTCAGTTTTACATCTGTTTAGGGTCCAGTTAATGTGAGGTAGATTCAAGTCACCAAGAAAGATAAAAGTGTGTGGGCAGGATGTTGCCCATGTTAGTAGTGAATTTAGCTTGTTTACATGTTCGATGTCATAATCAGGGGCTCTGTGACATAGTAAGAATCGAAATGTGATATTTAAGGACAGTTCACAGATGATGGTCTCAGGAAGAGTAAGCTCTTGGGTAACTTGGATGTTTTTTAGATGTAAGGACTTTTTATAGAAGATAGCAACACCACCTCCTTTACGGATTTCACGATCTGATCGGTAAACATGATAGTCTTTTACTGTGGTAATGGAGTCAGAGAGAGATGCATTGAGCCATGTTTCACAGACAAATATGATGTCAAATTTAGCCATATTTAGTAAGAGGAGAAATTCAGGTATTTTATTCACAAGGCTTCTTGCATTGAGTAGCTTGCATTTAAGGCCAGTTATAGTTGGAATTGAGGTAGTTAGGGGCATGCGTGCCTAATTTTGAGTGATGGTGGGTTGGATGAGGTAGGGTTGGATGTGGAGTTGTGGGTTGTGTGACTTACTTTTGATACAATCAGCGCAGTAGTCAATGTAGAGATCCTTCTCTCCATTGTCTAGATGTCTTTTGAGTTCCTTGCGGAGTTCACAGGAGTGGATTCTTTGAAGTATGGTTAAGTCTGGTCTTGAGCGAAGTTTTTTGTGGTTGGGATTGGTTTTTGCAATGGCATTTATTGTATGAATGAATATGTGTTTGCTGGACTCATTTTTGCAAACAACTCTACAAAATTTTGGGGCCACCAAGCCATCATTGTATTTGGACTCAGGGCCATCTCTGGTTACTTCAATGATATCTTCAGGAGAGATGTTTGTTGTATTGGAGTTGCTTATGATATTGTGAACTTTGGTGATGTCATCTGATTCGTTGGTGTCTTCAAGACCAAATAAGATGGCATTTGGATGTTTCTGATCACGTTCAATGGTGTCTCTGATGAGTAAGGAGATATCGTTTGTAGAATTATTTGATGGGATAGTAATTATTTGTGGTTGTGGTTTGGTGGTTATTTTCGGTTGTAGTTGTAGTTGTGGTAGTAGTTGTTGGTTTGGGATTTGATTTTGAGCTGATAAGTAGTTGCTTATCAGCGCTATTTTTTTTTCAAGAGAAATTAGGCTTTCCTGTATAATTGTTTCAAAACATGTTGCTAAGCGTTTTTCTATTGAGTGCATGAGTGATTCTATGCTATCAACTCTGTCAGGCAGGGTACTTGGTTTGTTTAGCTTAGGAAAACATGATGGACATAGACAAGGGAAAGTATCTGATGCTTTTAGGAGATCAGCTAGGTCTTTGTTTAAGTTTAAGCAGGCAAGGTGGGCTTGATTGTCACATAGTAACATTTGATGTTATTTTCACTTTTGTTGATGGTTTTAAGACATCTGAAGCATGTACAGGAGTCTGGGAGTCATTGGTAGAGATATTATTTTTTTGTTGTTGTTTGGTAGTGGAGGATTTGGAGTTTCTGGCTGGCATGGTCAATGACAATAATACACTAAACAATTACAACAGCTAATTAATGTTATAAGTAGACAGTTACTTAATGAATGTTGGTAATTAATAAATGTTAATTGATAAGTTAGAAAACAAATCAAAAGTAAGGTTACATTACTAAAAATCAATCAATCAACTTATTACTAAGAATCAATCAATCAATCAATTGACTAGATATCAATGATACAGTATTAAATCTCTATCAGTTCAATGAATCAGTAAATTAGTGGTCATTTAACAATTAATTATTATACTATTATATGATAAATCAATTATTATAGCATTATCTATAAATATTTGGTCTTGAGGTACTGAAATAGTGGAGGTAATGAAGTATTGGAGGTTTGTTGTGCAAAGTTCCTTTGTTTTTCCGTAAAGCCATGTTTTTTGGTTTTTGTTTTGTTTTGTTTTTGTTTTAAAGAGGAAGCATTGCTGTTTGATAGATTTGAATGGAGTCGATTTGAATGAGCTCACCAATCATCTACTTTGGAGTTTGGAAAGGATGAGATTTGGGTGGGGGTTTAGTGGAGGTTGTCCAATCAGTTGAGTGGGAATTTAAATTCAGACTGACTAATCAGCTGGGTGATTTAAATGGAGCTGGGCGATTTATATGGAGACTATCAATTCTCTGTGAGTCTCATTTGTTCTCCCCGATTGGTGGCAGTTTAGAATTATTTTTGGTGATTTGATTTAAATGGAGACTGTAGACATCATTCCAGTTCTTCTATCATTGGAATTCACAATCAATCTCACTTTCAAAAGGCAGTTTTCCTGAATAAAAACCTTCTTCACACCTCTTCTTCTCATCTAGTCCCCCTTTTTTCTCTCTTTTAATCACTCTTTTTTCAAGCTGCCATTTAACTTCCAGAGTTAGAGGGTAAAAACATACATTAAGCCGCTGCCACTTAATCTCCACACTCACCCCTTCCGCTCTGGAGTCTTAGCTTTTTAAGTTGTCCACAGTAAATCTTTGAGCTGTTTACCCGCTCCTTCCTCTGACTGAAAAATGCACTACCGATCTATAAGGAGCCAGGGGAGACACTCACCCCCAGTTGTATAGCTTCTAAGCTTGCAGTTGGCAGTTGCCACAAACCCACAGCTCGTTCATTCCCCATGTTGGCTTCCCTCTCCCAAGATCAGGCAGATTCTTTAGACCGGGTAGCTTCTTTTCACTAGGCAGCTTTTTCCTCTCCAGGCAGCTGAAAGGGAATCTGCTCAAAATGGGATTCCTGGACCCTGGTGGGAGCCCCTCACTCCAGATCGACTGGCTGCCTTTGTCCTTCCATGTCCTTCCTTTATCCCATGTGCTTCCAAAGCATCATTGTTGCTACTTTGTCATGCTGTTGTTTGTAATTTGCAGCAGCAAATGGATGGTCCACTGTTTCGTTAGCTTCTTTGCGGGGATGGCATTTGTTGTTTCTTGTTCAACTCTGGCTCTGTATGCATTTGTTCTTAATGCTTAATCTTGTGCATCCACAATTAGCCCTTCATCTCTTTCTTCAACGTTCCTGCTTTTAGCTGTTGCCAGGTCTTGTTGCTATCAGCTTTGTCCATTAGATATACTTGATCTTTAATATTTGCCTTATTATGTCTCTTTTCTGTTCTTCATTTGGTCTTTCCAGTATTCAGCAACCTTTCATAATGTACTATCTTCAGTGCATTTTCTTCAGTATCTTTCAGATATTCTTCCAATGCCTTTTTTTCTTCTCAGACTGCCTAGTGTGCTTGCAATATTACATGCCCATTGGTAAGTAGAGTTTGTCTATGTCACTACAGGGAGAAAGAGCATGATTCATGGTCATTATTTTCATGGTCTTTTTAGCCAGGGCTTTTAGTTTTGTTTCATCCCAGTCCGCTATTCCAGCTATGTATCTGGTGATTAGAGTTGTCCAAGTATTAATTGCTTTGATGTTATTTCTTCTACTGAATTTGGATTTTAAAATCTTCTTCACTCTCATGATGTATTAACTTCTAACCTTCTTGACTTTGGTATGCTTGATGTTGTCAACTTGAAGGATTTCCATGTATCTGTAGTGATCGTCTTCATCAAGACTTTGTATATAATGTATGTACTGTAAATAACTGAGATCTGGCTTTTTTCCATTCCAACGAGTAAATGGTAATTCACCAGTCATTGAATTCACTGTGTTATTCAAAACATGGTTAGCACACATTATTGCTTCACCCCAAAGTTTCTCTGATAAACCAGAATCCAAAATCATAGTCCTAGCCATAGCCTGTAATGTTTTGTCTTCTACGTTCAATATATGAGTTATGTTGTGGTCTATAAGGAGCAGAACGCTTATGTTCAATGCCAGCTTTCTGTAACATGGCTTCAAATTTTCTATTGGTAAATTCAGTACCATTATCTGTTACTAAGCTAATAACTTTCTGTTTCTTTTTCCTTTCAGCAAATTTTAGCCAGTTTACAAAATGCTGGTATGTTTCCATCTTCGTTTTCATTAAATAACAGAAACCATATATGGAAAAATGATCAATTATACTTAATATGTAACAGGCTCCACCTAAAGTAGATTTCTTAGGTCCAATAATATCAGCAAAAACAACCTCTAATGGTTCACTGATTTTGAATCCATTTACCCTATTTGCAGGAGTTACCTTGCTTTTTTCTTGATTGCAAGCATTGCAATTTAAATACTTTGTACAAGCTTTTAATTTTATACCATTAGATAACTCAACAGTTTTCTTTAGCATTTTGAAATTTATATGTCCCATACGTCTATGGAGCAGATGAATACATTCATCATGAGGCTTTTTATTCTCATAAACTGAGTTAGCATTAATTAATGGATTATCATGTATAATAAACAAACCATTATCCAATCTTGCAGTAACGCTTTTACCCTGTTTTTCAATTAAACATTTATCTCCCTGAAAGGTTACAGCAAATCCTGCTTTTACCATTGCTCTTACAGATAGCAAGTTAAGTATCAGTCTAGGTACATATAACATCGGTAAACGTTCATTAATACATGAACGTATGCAGTACCTTCTCCAGATGCTCTCAATTTACATCCATTAGCTAATGATACATGCTGTTTACTCTTTGTCATGTTAACAAACCTCTCTTTACTTTTAGTTATACACTGCAATGCTCCACTATCAACTATCCATATATCATGGTTTACAGCTGTAGTTTTACTTGGCTAAACTAACATCTTTATATGCTCTCTGTATATTAATAGCATTCTGTTTCTTACCCTTTTTACAGTATCTGGCTATATGTCCTTTAGCCCCACAAGAAAAACATTTCCAAACAATATAGGTGGTTGAAGACAGTTTTTCTTCCTGTGGTTGTCTTTCTCTCAGTTGATGTCTATCTTGCCTTCTTCTTGACTCTTCTAACAGTATTCCAGTTATGCCAGTCAATGTAAGTTAATCTCTGTTTAAAACTTCCAGTGAAGACACATAATAATCATAAGTTTCATCCAAAGAAGAAAGAATGATATAAACTTGACGCAACTCCGAGAAAATCAGCCCCTTTTCTTGTAGCTCTTGTAAAGTCCTTTTCATAAACTCCAAATGAGCGATCATGTCTCCACCTTTTATAAGACGGGCTCAAAACAGTTTACGTGTAAGGTGTATGTGTGCATCCACACTATCTCGAACATAAATCCTCTTCAAAATGTCCCAACACCTAGCAGCAGATTCTTCACCACGAATATGGACTAACTGCTGATCACTCAGTGTCAGTCCAATTATACTAAGAGCCTCTTCATTATCCTGGTTAAAGTCAGCTATTTTCTTTTTATCTTCATCATTCAATGGGTCCCAAGCTGTTACATTCAGTGGACTATTAACTACAGTCAATAATCCGTCTTTACACAGAAGTAGGCTGCACTTCATAGACCAGGAAACATAGTTTGTTCCATCCAACCGGGTTATCTGGGATATACTGGTTGACTGTTCTTGTGCCATTGGTAGTTTAACAATAAACTGCAATCAGCTAGCTGAATATGAAACTGTATATTCACACTGATTCTTAATATCTCTCTGGGCCCATAACCAATGTTATGATATGTACAGAATAACCCTTGAGTAACAAGGATATGTAGATGGAAACATTTATGAGAGTAGTTATGAATAATTATCCAGCCACACACAGCTACACTGAATTGAGTTAAAGTTTACTTTATGAATAGCACAGTCCAATAAATGGTCCAAGTCATATACGTTTTACAGTCCAAAGAATATCCAATTACAAAGTCTTCTTACCAGTTGCCTTTGTCATTTCCAGTAAACAAAAATATCAAAGTATAAGCACAGCATAAATACAATAGATAACCTTAGATAGCAACCTAATGTCAGATAGACAGAATGTCTGAGAGACAGAATGTTAGAGAAACAGAATGTTAGAAGACAGAATGTTAGAGAGACAGAATGTCAGAGATACATAATGTCAGAGAGAACAAGCCATGATCTCTAGCTCCCTCTTATGACAATCTGCAATACAATCGGAATACAATTGGAACACAGTACAAATCAATACAGTGATTTAAAGCTACAAAACATACATTGTTGGTTTATATATTGCCAACCCAACTAATTGGTGGACAGATTCCTAACAGTTTCCATAGGACATTTTAATTCTTTCAGTTTTCACTATTTTTCCCTGTTGATAATAGGGGTGGAACATGTGTCCAGTGCATTGCAATAACGTGGCTGTATATACACATAGTACAGTGGTGAGATTCAATTTTTTTTTACTGCTGGTTCTATGGGCAGTGGGAGAATACTGTAAAATCTCCATTCCCACCCCACCCCAGGGGAAGGATACTGCAAAATCCCCATTCCTTCCCCACCGCACTAACCTGCTTTCCAGCTCCGTTCTCCTGTGCAGGGCAACAAAAGAAGACCCAGCCAATCAGCTGGGACTCAGGAGGTAGAGAATAGATGGGGCAGGGCCAGTCAGAGGTGGCATTTGCCAATTCTCTGAACTACTCAAAATTTCCACTACCGTTCTCTGAACAACTCAAAATTTCTGCTACCGATTCTCCAGAACTGGTCAGAACCTGCTGAATACCACCTCTGACAGAGTGTGGAGCAATGAATTTATGTTAGATAGTGTTTTTCCATATAGCATCAGATCATTTTTGTATTATTATTTTGAATTGTTTAACCAATTCTGAAACTATTTATTTATTTATTTATTTATATTTTTTATTTATTTATTTTATTTGTCAATTGCTTACAAGATAATAGGTATAAGTAAAAACATAGTTGTTTTCTTAAGTTTTCATGGGTATGATATTCAGCTTTGTTCGGGTATTTTCCCACGTCATCATAGTTGTGCTTTTAAATTTGTGGCGACGTTTCAGCAGAGTCTCATCTGTCATCATCAGGCTTCTGTATTAGAAGTCTGATGATGGCAGATGAGACTGCCGAAACGTTGGCACAACTTTAAAAGCACAACTATAATGACGTGGGAAAATACCCGAACAAAGCTGAATACCATATAAAAACATAGTTATGAATACATGGATACATATAAGAAAAAGAAAAAAAAGAAAAAAGAAAACAATAGGAAAGGGATGGTAGGCACGTTGGTGCGCTTATGCATGCCCCCTACAGACCTCTTAGGAAAGGGGTGAGGTCACTACTAGACAGTCTAAGGTTAAAGTTTTTGGGGTTTGGGGAAAAAAAGACAGAGTCAGGTAGAGTATTCCAGACATTGACCATTCTGTTGCTGAAGTCATATTTCCTGCAATCAAGTTTGGTGCGATTAACCTTGAGTTTGTATCTATTGTTTGCTCTTATGTTGTTATGGTTGAAGCTGAAGTACTCATTGACAGGTAGGACATTGCAATGTATGATTTTATATACTATACTTAGATCGGACCGAAGACAGCATAGTTCTAGGTTTTCTAGGTCTAGAATTTTGAGTCTGGTGGCATAAGGTATTCTGCAATGAGTAGAGGAGTGGAGAACTCTTCTTGTGAAATATTTCTGGACTTTCTCAACTGTGTTAATATCAGATACGTAATGTGTGTTCCAGACTGATGAGCTGTATTCGAGTATTGGTCTAGCAAATGTTTTGTATGCTCTAGTTATTAGTGTAATATTACCAGAGAGAAAGCTACGTAAGATTAGGTTAACAACTCTTAATGCCTTTTTGGCTATGTAGTTACAGTGGGCTCTTGCACTTAGATCATTAGAGACGAGTATTCCAAGGTCCTTTACTGTTTATTGGAGAGTAGGTTGTTTGTTTCTAAGTGGAGGATGATGGATTAGTTAATAATTGATTCCATGACTTTACAGGTGACGCAGCATAAAGAGATTGGTCTGTAATTTTCAACTAGGCTGGGGTCTCCCTTTTTGAAGATGGGGATGACCGTAGCTTGTGACCAAAGTTTTGGAAAGGCACTGGTCCTGAAAGATTTTTCAAAGATTATGCCTGGAGGTTCAGCTATGGCATTGGGTAGCTTTTTAAAGAAGTAGGCACATTTTCCGTCCGATCCAATAGATAGAGATGGTTTTAGATTGCGTAGTGCTTTTTCAACATTGTCTTCTGTAAAATCGATATGTATTAGATCATTGTAGTTTTCTGTGGTTCGACTAGGAAATACTGGGCATGATCCATTGCTGTTTACAAATATTGAGCCAAAGAATGTGTTAAAGAGGTTGGCTTTAATAGTGTTGTTGTTGCAGTCTTTACCATTAGGTCCTTTCAGGGGTGGGATGGACCCTGAGTCTTTTAGTTCCTTGTTTACAAAACTGTAGAAAGCGCAGGTGGAATTGGTGCATAGAAGGTTTTCTTCTTGTTTAATATGATAATTGGTGCATTCAGTTTTTATCTGGTGGCATAAATTTTTTTATCAGCTTTTGAAGTTTGCAACGTGACCAGATTTGTGTTTCTACCAAAGTGATCTCTTTTTGGATTGAAGCTTCCTTATTGTTATGGGCAATTTGTTTTTTTCTGGTTTTTGGAGTTGTTATTGGTACATATAGTTTGATGACTCTTTTGACTTCAAGTAAAAATATGTTGTAATGGGCTTCTACAGTATTGCATCTAGAGAATAAAAATTGCCAGTCAAGGGATGAGAGATCGTTGTTTATAAGATTATACTTGCCCTTTTTGAAGTTATAATTGGGGATCACGTCATTGTGATGATTTTTGTGTGGACGTATGTTGAGACAAAAGTCAATCATGTTGTGGTTACTGTGGGAAAAGGGTTCTTTAATTTGTATTCCGTAAATTGAATTCAAACTATTGCAGAAGATGAGATCAAGGCAGTTAAGTCTAATGTTGTTGGTTTCTAGCTGTTCTAGTCCCAGATTTGTTACTGCGTTTTAGAAGATTGCATGTGTGGATTCAGTTGTACATTCGTTAAGGGTCCAGTTAATATGAGGTAGATTGAAGTCACCAAGAAAGATAAAAGTGTGTGGGCAGGATGCTGCCCATGTCAGTAGTGCATTTAGCTTGTTTGCATGTTCGATGTCATAATCATAGTCATAATAATATTCTGAACATCAGAACTACATTTTGCTATAGCTTCATCATCATAATCTTTAATGCCTAATATTTTCAGTTCTTATGATGTATATTAAAAATGGCTGACCTTTGTTTTCTTATGGAGTCATTTGTGCTCTCTGAGCTTGGTTATTTTCATACAGTAGTTCCCTGATTACGGTCTTGTTTACTACTTGTTGTTTATTTGGTGTTAATCCTGGAGTTGGTTCCTATTTAACCTGGCATTGATTGCTGGCAAGGAGGTATCATTATCTCTTTGATACTTTTTAAAGCTTTTTATTGTCTCTGTTGAATGGTGTGTAAATGTGGTTTATTTCTATGTGCCTGTTTATGGCTGATTTCTCTGAATGCCAAACTTCCAGGAATTCCTTAATATTTTTGGATTTAGCTTGGTCTGTGATGCCCACAGTTTCTCAATTGAAACTATGGTTAAGTCTGTCCATGTGCTGCAAAATTAAGGAGTTTAATAGTATCTTCTGTCTGTCGGTTGGTGTTCATGGATGTACTCTGCTAGTCTTCTGTCTATTTGTTCTGCAAAATGGCTGTTACAGTTTTTCCACAGTATGTTGTATACATGGCTTTTATTTTTTATTTTTAGGGCTGTTAAGTCTCTTGGTTTATATAAGCTGTTTTGACAGGCTTTAGTTGGTTTGTGTGCTATGGTGACACCATGTGCTTGTAATTCTCTGTTGGTAGTTTCTGAGATGTTTTTTGATGTATGGCAATGTTACCCTTGTTCTCTATACATTTACAATTGCAGTGCACAATTCAACTATTCCCATCTTCTTCCTTATCTCTGCCCTTTTGGTAGCCATGGAAACGAGCATTTGCCTCTGCCCCTAACTGACCTTCAGCATCTTCTTCCTCTTGCTTTTGATGAGGCAATCCCAGCCAAGACAGTTGCTAGCCTCAACACAAGGCTTTCCCACGTTCTCATGTGGCCTCCAAATTTTGAGCATGTGAGCATGGGGATGCTGCAATAGCTATAGCTTCAAAGACCAGCTGTAACATTCATTGTTGTAAATTTGATCAGTTGCTGAACCAATAGTCATTAAAAGAGGACTATCTCTATGCAATTCTTTTGCCATTATTGCATGCTCTATTAAGACATACATTTTTTGTACAAAATATGGCAAACATTTTTTAGGTGGACCTCACTGTGCTTTTTGAATGGGACAGAAGAAAAGATTGCTCCAGAGCTTGGAAAAAAAATTAATTCTTCCCATTTTTTAAAAGGGTTTTACATTTGCTAGGTACATTTGCATTTCTTTGATAGTTCTGCATTTGCATTTAAGCTTCTACTAAACCAGCAAAGGTACAGTATTTCTTCCATGCATGAGATGATGGGAGGAAATAGGTTTTCTTTTCACTTTTCAGTGAGCATAGTTAATTTTAAACACTGTACCGAGGCAATCAGTACTCTTGTCATAGATCTTGAAATACATTCATTGGGAGACTCAACTTTATTCTTAGAACGTTTTCAGTATTCTTTTTCCTATATTGTCTCCCACTGATACCCATATTTCTATCTTTCCCAAAATCCCCCTTCCCCCCCCAAATCTGACAGGGAGGGTTGCCTTTAAAGAAATCTATATAGGCAGCTGCATATTGTCCTTCTTTCCTACCCTGCACACTTAGTCGATTAATCCATTAGGGTGATCAAATGGAAAGGAGAAAAGAGTGCTTGAACCTTGCAGAGTTCTGTCAGCTTCCAAATCTAAGCCAAAGTGATGTGCCCCAGAGGAATATGAAAGAGTGAACCTGCTGAAATGCTCTATTCCCATCAAAAGTCTTATCTTATGTGTAATGCTCGCCGTATGATTCAAGGGTACCTCAAGTTCATCAAGTAAAAGAACAAGTTGCTTCTGTACAGAAGGACCTCAGGCAAGCAATGTGGAAATAGTCAGGAAGAATCTGATTGAGGTATTTAAAATCACTTCAAGGGCAAGTAATAAGCATTTATTCAGTGGCTGTTATGAATGCAAGATATGCCACACACACTGTCTGTCTGTCTCTTCTTCTTCTTCTTCTTCTTCTTCTTCTTCTTCTTCTTCTTCTTCTTCTTCTTCTTCTTCTTCTTCTTCTTCTTCTTCTTCTTCTTCTTCTTCTTCATCTTCATCTTCATCTTCATCTTCATCTTCATCTTCATCTTCATCTTCATCTTCATCTTCATCTGTCCTATCTATCTATCTATCTATCTATCTATCTATCTATCTATCTATCTATCTATCTATCTATCTATCTATCTATCTATCTATCTATCTATCTATCTATCTATCTATCTATCTATCTATCTATCTATCTATCTATCTTTCTTTCTTTCTTTCTTTCTTTCTATCTATCTATCTATCCATCCATCCATCCATCTACACACACACACACACACACACACACACACACACACACACTATAATTGATTTGACATTTAGAAGGTAAATAGAAAGCTTGAGGGTTATACAGTTATGAAGCTGGTGGAAATGCTTTTCCAAGTATTGCTATGAATCTTTCTTTCTTCCTCACTGGGATGGATTTAGTCATTAGGCCAGCCTTCAGCAACTGGGAACCTCCCAGGTGTAATGGGATAACTCTTAGAATCTCCATTAGTCATATAAACTGGGAATACTAGTAATTGCAGAATTCTGGCTAGACACAATATCCTGGGCTGTGGAAGAAAGTTGTTTATGGCTGCATTTGCTCACTAGATGAATTGGGAAAAGAAACCTTGAGGCATAATGTGATCCTTAATGAGGTCAATAATATTGTCAAGAAGGAACATAGTTTGCATTCAATTGATTGTCTTTGATGGTGATGGAAGTGAGGAAATAAGGATGACAATTGGCTTGATCCTCAGAGCCAAATTTCCTTGAAGTAGCATTTGCTGTTTATTATCTACAATCAATATAATTGTCTGTCTGTCTGTTGGTTCATTCATTCATTCATTCAATTTTTTTTACTCTGTTGCAGTCATAAGCAGAATCTCATCAGCTTACCCATTTTTTAAAAATAATAATAATAAATAACTCCATATAAACCCCCAAACAGTTGCTGGCATCAACACTCAGACACCCTCCAGAAAAGCTCCATTCTCAGCAGTTTCCAAAAGGCAGATAATATTGAAACCCATCAAACCTCCCTCAGGAGCTATTCTAGTTTCTAACATGCTTATCTTTCAGGAGCCTGGCAACTGTGAATACGGATAATATGATGTATAAGGCAGAAAGGACACAGCCACTTTTGGGCCTGTAGCAATTGTGCAATACTTAATTTTAATGATTTTGATTCTAGTGCGATTGTGCATCTGTCCATCTGTCCTCTTACCTCAATATAGCTTTTCCATGAACAGATGAAGCATTAATGATTCACAGGAATCTTTCTGTGTTGCCAAGGAAATTTTTATACACACACACACACACACACACACACACACACACACCACATTTCTGAAGTATATGTTTTTCCCCTCCCTGCTAAACATCAAAAGTATGCAAGTGTCAGTGTTTAAACATCTTTTTATTTTCTTTACCATGATTTGCCAACATAGCTCTATCCTTTTGCTTTGTCCCTGCTTGTCTTATTAAGTCTATGAAGTTAGGCTGCCTTCAGTATAGTGAATTGCAATCTGTGCTGACTGGGGCTAAGGAAAAAAAGATTGTAGAAAGATCAGGCTAATTATTACATACCATATTTATCTGAGAAGAGAGACCCAGTTTTGTATAGCAGTTAAAGGCCAAACTAGAAGCCAGGAGTCTGTGAATTCTAGTCTACTTTTAATTTAATCCTTTTCATAACACCTAACAAAACCTTCTTGCCTGCCTGCCTGCCTTCCCTCTCCCTCCCTCTCTCCCTCCTAGTACAGCTTCCCTTTCTGTTACTCTGTCTCCATCTGGTTTTGAGGTTTTCTTTTGGTTGTATTTCTAGAAGGAGAAAAGGCTATATATGTGCATTTGTATAATTGTGTGTGAGCATAAGAGACAAATGATGAGTAGATGGGAAATCAGTTAATTTTCTAAATTGAGTATCTCATTCTATAGAAAGCTTTAATTGTTAGCTATTTATTATTTTTGGGGTCCAACCTCATCTCTTTCTTACAGTGTGGCTTCTGCAAGTTTATATTTCTATATATGCACACTAAAATATATGCATACTTGTATACAAATGCCTTGCAGCGGGATGGGTGGGTGGCAAACAGATTCAATAAATAATAAAAATAAATAATACCCTCACATTTATTGATAGAGAGAAAGAAGCGTCCTGAATTGGTTTGGCATTGACAATTCTAAATTAACCATAAAACAAACTCATGGGGTTTGTATGTATCTGTTTTGCCTAACTTTTTATAGGGGGGATTGTCTTATGTTCACATATGGGTTAAATGTTATAAAAATTGTAAATCAGTGTTAACTGTGCATGAGCTATTATGTGCTCATGTCCATAGGTATGCATGCAGACTCCTTGTGATCTGGTCTTCTTTCATATTGTAATGCATTCAGGGCGGTTCTGATATAAAGCAGGATGCATATAAATCAATTCCATTTGTAAAATGCTGCTTTACAAAAATATGCTATTTTTCATAGTACAAGAAAGACTATCCATTACTTTCTCATTTACATTCCACATCTCTCTCTTTCTCTCCTGCATCTATTATTACTAAAGGCTGTTTTAATCTTTTCAGTTTGGTCCTATGTTTCTTATTTATCTCTATTTGAACTTCCATTTCACTATTGTTCCAAAGCCCTCGTTACCTGACATTTATTCATAGGTCTATTCTTATCTGTGCCAGCTTCAGTTATATCTTAACCCTGTGATGGCGAGCCTATGGCACGCGTGCCACAGGTGGCACACAGAGCCATTTGTGCTGGCACGCGAGCTGCAAGCAAACTTACCTCACTGTGCATGCATGTGCCTCATCTGATTTTCAGCCTGTTTGAGGTCTTTTTGGCCTCACAGAGGCTTGATGAAAGCCTTTGCAGCCTGAAAAATAGGCCCGTTTCGTGACTTCCTGTATTTCCGGAAATACTGGAACTGACAAAATGGGCCTATTTTTCAGGCTTTAGAGACTTTCATCAAGCCTCTGGGAGGCCAAAAAAGGCATCAAATGGGCCAAAAATCAGCTGGGAGGTGAAGTGCAGGTAAGGAGGGAGGAATTGCATGTGGGGGCGTGGGGGGGGGTCATTGCCTTCTGGGTGCTGGCATTCAATTTTTGGCACAGGAGCCCAAAATGTTACCCACCACTGTCTTAACCCTATCCTGATACTAATCTCATATCCTACCCCTTATTTCTCCCTGGGTCTCTTTCTTGCTGTGCGCTGTGGTCAGCTAACTCAGCTCAGTTCCAATTGGTTTTTGGAACTACTATTGGAATTGGTTGACATCACACTACTGCCACATCTTGTATTGCTGGGTCTTGCTCATGCTGACCTTGACTCTTCTGATTTTGACTCTGCAGTGGTAAGTCTTTCAGTATTGCTTCTTCTAGCTTTGACTCTCTTGGATATTTGATGCATTTGATCCCCTCTGGCTTAACTTCTTTCTTGCACCCGGTGCTTCTCTCTCCCACTTACCTTTCTTTATCCCATACCAAGCTGTTGAACCCTGATGCCTCTTTATCTCTGAGATAGCTCCTGGTGCAACTGCTACTATGCTTGGATATACAGTAGGTTCTAGCTGATTAGAATTGCACTATCATCAGCAAAGCCTTTTAGATACCCTTTGAAGCTCTTCTGTTAATCTTCCAATATCTTCCTTATTCCAAAAGTAGAGGGAGTTTCTTCTCCATTTCTTCTTCTTCTTCGGACTTGGTTCTCCCTAGGACCAGAATCCACCCCAGCTAGATTTTCTGCTGAGCTGTGAAACATTTTCTGCTTGGACTTTCATCAGCTGTACTTACAACTTATCCACAGCTGTTGTCTTTCCTTTTGCAAACTTTGGCTGTGTCTGCTGTAACTAATTGAATAACAGAGTTGGAAGGGACCTTGGAGTCCAACTTCCTGCTCAAACTAAATTCCTCTGGATTCTCTTCTTCAGTTGCCCTTTCCTCCCTCTTCTCTTCTTCTATGGCAGCAGTCCCCCAACCTTTTTGGCACCAGTTCTGTGGAAGACACTTTTTCCACAGACTGGGGGGGGGGGGAGAAGAGGGGGCGAGGGAGGGGAGGAGAAGCATGCAACTAGATCCCACATATGCACAGTTTTGCTCACCTGTCGCTCACCTCCAGCTGTGCAACCTAGTTTCTAACAGGCCACAGGATGATACTGGTATGCGGCCCAAGGGTTGGAGAACCCTGTTCTATGGAATTCTTCAACAAAGCACAATTCTACATCGCACAAACATCTGGATACAGATACGCTGCAGACCTTCCTTCCTCCCTCCCTTCCTTCCTTCCCTCCCTCCCTCCCTCTCTATTTTGTTTTTCTGTCTTCTGGCATTTTGAAATTCAGTGTGTTTAAAACAGCTGCATTCCTTTTAAAGGGAATATCTCTCTTTTTCTTCTGTTATTTTTTCTTGTGAGGGGTCCTTCTTAAGCTTTTAGAGAAATAGAAATGAGACAAAACTGCATGACATTTGGTTTCCTTCACAACCATCCTCTAACCTGATCATAGTTTAGAATCCTCAGAGAAACAGGGAAAGATAACTCTATAAATTATAATTCTATGCCTTTTGTCACATAAAATGCTTTACAGAAAAATTCTTTGTTATTCCTCATTCACACACATACCATATTATCTGACCCTGAAATGGCCATGGAGCTAGATTGTGAAGCTCGCCAACTCTTTTTACTTTACAGCAAAGAATAAAATGGTTCTGCTATGCATGCTAAGTATACTTTTGGCTAAACATATTGTATACATGGAGCTTGGGAAATAACAAAGGTATTTTACCATATGGTGACATATACCTTGTCAATTGTTATGGACAATTATTTGAGGTGAACTTGGACCTGTGTCCAAAGAAGATTTGACAGAAGAAATAGACAGATGACAAATAATGGTTCAAGTTTGAGATTTCAGTTTTCTTTCCAGATCGGACAATGATTATCAAACAATTGTAACCAATCTATAGAGATGATAGTTGGCACATCTGTAATGTCAAATATTACTCTCTATATTTTGTTCATCAAATTCTATTTAGGGAATCTTCCCCAAATAGAAGATCCATATTGTTTGTTGGTATAGATTCAAGCAAGAGACAATTTGCCTATTCATATTTTTTTATATCTCGTAAGCTGCTGGACACATGTGCTGATAATGGCAGTGGAGGAAAAATTGGATTCTGATTGTCAAAGGGTAATGATGAATGTGAATTTACATAACAAAAGCATCAAACAAACTGCTTCTAGCAATTAGAGAACAGCTTGATGCAAGAGACTGAAATTTGAAAGACTGCACCCTTTCAAAGTACACATGCTAATGCAGTATAGAGATGAGGAGAGCTTTCTTCACTAACAAGTGGACTCGCCTTTGAATAAGCACTAATGGCAAAAGAGAAATTCATTAGGTTGGAGAAGAGAGTGAATGCTATTTAGCTATCCATCCTCAATCACTTTTACCAAAGTTCAAAGGGAATGGATTAAAAATTGGGAGTGGGTGCAGCAGCGTTAGGCAGTAATATTTATTTTCTTCCCTTTTATTCATTGCTGGTGCTATAGTGTGAATATAAAGCTAGTTTTATATACCCTACTTAATACAACCCTACTATATAGGCTTCCATGGCTATAAATGAGGTGACATCAAAGTACAATAGGAAGGAAAAACATGATGACTTTGAATGTGTAATTTGGCTCAGTGATTTTTCTTAACTCTCCTCCAGCATGTTTGGGGATTGAAGAATCATCAGTAAAATCCCTTTTGAATGGGATGGATTCTTCAGTTAAGGAAAAGGCTTTTCCCCCCTTCTTTTTCCAGAGTGTGTATAGCAGAATTGGTTAGTAGACTTCTGGCAAATTATTTTTTCTGCCTCCTTAGTCTATTAGCCATGAGCTAATGCAGAAAAGTAGCTGTCAGTGGCTGGCAGATCCTGCAGGTACCCAACTGAGCAGAAGTGTTTGATGAGCTTGTTAAAATTTTAGACTGTTATTCTAAACGAGCATACACATACTGCACTCTTTAAACTGGCTTAATAGCCACTTGAGAGAACCTTTGGCAACTATAGCTGAGTGAAGGGAATTAGGGACTTCTGAATGGTAATTCTCTACCCGCATACTTGGTTTAGAATTCCTTGGATCCTTTGGAGGCAGATCTGGCAATTAAAACTAGCATAAATCCAATATACCTTTATGATTCAAACACAACTTTCATGCAGCTTAGTTCCCTCTATAGCTTTTGAACAGTCTGCAAATCAAAGCCAGACACAGTATCTAGGGTAACCAAATACAATGGATGTCTATATTTTTCATTGGAAGAGAGGGAATTTTAGCTACTGATTTCTTAATTCCTCCACTGCAGGAATGCCTTTCGTTGGTACAATTGTTAACATACAGGTGCCTTATGTGTTCTATCATTGCTAGCCTGCCCTTTTGATAGTATACTATATAGAATATTTGGTTCCTAATCAACCTGGGTTCCATAAGTACCATTCAGATATAAATATCTATTTAAAAAATCCACACTCTACTTGCAAAGGGAACAGTCCTTGCATCTGTAAATTTGAAGCAAATTTGCTAGGTGTGAGCCAGGGAGATTTATTTTATTTTATTTTTTTGGAGGAAAGGAAGAATAAACTTTTTCATGTAAAGCTGAATGTTGTTTCCATGAAGTTTTAACATGCAGGAGAATAACCAAACACTTAGCAGGCCGTTCACTGCAGATAATTGTCTTTCTTTTAAGCAGGCTTTAAATATTAAATGCACTCTGATATATTTAGGAGCTCTGCCTGCAGAGTCTCAAACAGTAATTGGATGCTGCTTAGAAAGTGAATTTGTAATGCTGCCTGTTCAATGTTTCACTGGCAACAATAATTTCCCAAATGGAAGATGGCAAAAATGTAGGCTGTGGAAAAGAAAGGAATGCAGACAAGGGGGGAGGAGGGAGGGACATAAGTTTTTAAACCCACACAGAGCTAGTTCGTAATACATTGCTACAAGCAACAACATTTCCACCACAAGAAGTGGCATCATCAAGATAACAGACATGTCTCTTGCTGAAGAATAAGGAACTTTGTCTGAAGAGATTAATTGATATGAAAGTGCAGTCTTTGAGCTGTTCCCAAGGCAAAACTATACTTGAGGTTTCTCAGGTATTCGTGCATATATAATAATATGCACTGATGAGATTAGGCAATAGGCATTCAAATCCTTCAACTGTTACTTTCATCCTGACATCTGAGGGGACATTTATCTTTAGTGTAGAATCTCGTGTTCAGGTAGTCCTTGATTTACAACAGTTCATTTAGTGACCGTGAGAAGTTACAATGGAACTGAAAAAAAGTGGCTTTTGACTGTTTTTCACGCTAACGACCGCTGCAGCATCCTCACAGTCATGTGATCAAAATTCAGATGCTTGGCAATTGACTCATATTTATGACAATTGCAGTGTCCCCAAGTCATGTCATCATGTTTTGGGTCCTTCTGACAAACAAAAACAACGGGGAAGCCAATTTAGTTAACAAGCGTGTTACTGATTTGACAACTGCAGCAATTCCCTTAGTGACTGTGGCAAGAAAGATCATAGAATGGGGCAAGACTTACTTAACTGTCTCACTTAGCAACATACATTTTGAACTGAACTGTGATCGTAAGTCGAGGACTACCTTACCAGCTGAGATTCTTTGCAAAGTTTAAACTGAGAAACTGGTCAGTCCTTTGTAATTGCAACAAAATGATGTGAGAAGAAGAATGAAGCCAGGAGGATTGCTCATTCTTGCTTCTTTTCTTTGCAGAAAATGCCCAACACTGTTTTCGGTAGTGTAGTGATCAATATTTTTTTTAGTAGTCTGATATTCTAAGTTCACAATGTGTACAAGTTATTTATTATGATGGTGATGACATTTTTAAGTGCACAATGATTGCTAGCTTTTCTAAGACAGACCTGCACATAGCCATTATGTGCATTAAAACATTATGATTACAGAGTGCTGAGTAGACTCTGTTAGATTATGGACACATGCCAGAATATTTACCCTATGGGCAATATCTTAATGTTTCTGGGCGTTTGAACTATGAGGAAATGTAAGAAACTGGAAATGTTATAAAAAAGTTAACTGTGTGTAATCCTTTATTTTTTTAGAACACATATAACACAATTCTGTTACATGCATGTTTTTTTCAGAAGTTTCACCCATGTACAATTATTCTATCAAAAATAATTACAAATATAAAGATTAGGAAAATTGTAGGATCAAGCTTAAGTGCCATTCCTCCCCCCATTTGTTTATTCAACAATGAATCTCCCTTGAATTGGGCTTTATTGTTTGTGAGCTTACAGACAAATCCATGGAATTTTCATAACAAAACTATGAAAGACATTTTCTATTTATTTTATTTTATTTTATTTAGATTCCTAGTCTATCAGTGTTCTGGTGTTTTGATGGAGTGCTTTCTGGTAGAAATGGCTGGCTGGGGAATTCTGAAAGCTGAAGTCCACAAAGCTTAAAATTGTCAATGTGGAGAAATACTGTGACAGACTGTAATCAAATGCTAACCAGGTGTTTGAGAGAGACTGGTAGAATTGGGGGAAGAGTCAAGTGGGGAATTAGTCTGGAATCCATACATGGGCACATGTGTAAAGCCCATACCCTTCTCGAATACTACTGAACCTTATCCAATCCTACTGTCATGTCCCTGTTAGAATCTGACTCTGAGGGAGAGGAGGAACAGCCAACAGGGAGTGGGAGTGTGGATCCGGAGGTTGTGGAGGAAACTGGGGAAGGGCACAGGCTAGCTGGGTATTCAGAGGAAGACCCAGGCCCATCCCGTCCTCATCCTAGGGCACACAGGCAGGACCGGATAAGGGAGAAACGTGAATGGCATGGTCTACGGGGGAAGAAAGGGCCTTGATCTCCTTCATGGGCTGCAGCTGTGAGGACTGTTTGAAAGGACAAACTGTGCATGGGCCAGTGATGGAAGCAAAGCATGAAAATATTTCTAGTCTGTCAGTTCTTAGCTGAGTTCTGGCATCCTTCACAGTGTGTGTATTTTGATACCCGTGGATGTCTTCAAGCCCTTATCCTGCCTTGTCTCATTAATTCTTCAGTGTGGTTTGTGTTGTTTTTTTTTCTATTTATAATTTATATGTATTTTGAGTTTGAACAGAAATTCTTCCTTTTCGCAACTGTTTGTGGGGGAGTTTTTTCTCCAGTCAATGATAATTGGACCTTCAAAGCCAAATTGAAAGAATTAAAGGGACTTCACCTGTTTTTCTGCTTTGTTGCTTTTGTATCCCACTCTGGATCATCACACCTACCTAGGTGCAAACAGTTAGTCTCAACAAATTCCTGTGTATAGGCTTGAGCTATAAATCATCTAACTGAAATCTTCACATGTGAACTTGGTTGCCCATGCACTGGGTCTAATCTTGTTCCACTAAGCTAGGCATATCACAAGTTACAATTAGTTTCAGTTTGTTTTGATTTGGAAAATTGAGATAAAGAATAAATTCATCTAAAGGTTGTATAGCTAATTTTATAATGAAAGTAGGGCATATGAATTAAGTATATTTCCTTTTGTGATAAGGCATCATTTGAAATTTATAAAATATAAATATGCATTTGACACAGAAAATATTAAAATGGTTCAGTAGTATTATGTTAGAATTATTGCAAATTTCCCACATGCATTTAAGAAAGTCAAACCAATAATAATAAGGGGTTATTATTACTGGGTCAATTTTGTATTATAAAGTATACAATTATGATTTTTAAAGAGCATTTGCTGATATTGATTTCTGCAAAATGCTTGCCTATTGTTTATATTAATCATTATGTAATTAAATAAAATAATTTCATGGTATACATTGGATTGCAGAAATGTTACATTGTTATTATCTGCCTTAATTTCTTTTCTACATGATAGAAAAAAAAATGCAGAAAATTAAAATCAGTAGATACAATCAGTTCCACCCATCCAACCTAAAATGATTTGTCCTGAATTGCAAATATCCATTTCACTTGTTTATTACAGATCAAGAAATAAAATAAAGGGTTTACAGATGAGTATCGGGAATGGAGGAAATGCTGAAAGAATTGGAATAGAATAGGAAAAGTATTTGTATTCCCAAAGTGATGTAATTTTATTTCAAACATTTTCACAAATGTGGAATAAATACTTGTTTCTTGTTTATTAAATGCTACTTTTTCTTTTATAGCCAAATTAAAGTAATCCTAATTCCATTATTTTGTAGATAGTTTAATTGAAAACTTCCACTTCAGTAAGCCAGTATATGTAGCTGTCTGTAAGATGGTACCCCTTTTTGGTATCACAGTTCATACCATTTCTAAGCAGAAAATTATACAGGTAAATCTTATACAACATTATGTCAGGCTCCAGAACTTTTCCCATTCACTCAACTAGAATGAACTTCTGAAAACGTATCAAAACGTATCAAAAAGGAATCCTTTATTGAGATGAGACAATTCATGTAGGAGTTCAAAGCAGCGTCTGAGGTCTCTCAGGCATATAGGGATACATAAGGGAGTTTAGAACCCCTCCCCTTATCTCAATGTGTATTTAGTGAAACAAAAGCCAGTATGTTAATTCCTTCCCACCCCTTTTGTAAGGAACAATCTTTTTCACAGTTTCCCAGGGCATTCCTAATTTTTCCCACCCCCTTTTTAGAACGAACTTTTCCAGAGATTCCCAGGACACATCTCACTGTGGAATTTTTATGATCTTCTCATCTCCTGGCTGTGCCTCTCAGAAGTGATAGGTTCTGGTCATCTGGCTTTTCTCCCTCCATTGTATCATGTGTGGGTTATACAAATTCGATATAAGATTAAATATATACAGGTTACATCAAGAAAGGATTTATTGATCAGCCCCCCCCCCCTTTCTTCTTCCACTGAAGAAATGACAGATACCCGGATCTGACACATTTGCTAGCTGACACTAGAATGGTATATATGTACGGCCACTGTTTTTCAATTATTCAAATGTCTATGGAAATTCTCAGTCATCCAGGTCATACACTATAGAAGGAGAGCTATGTTAGTTTACGGTAGTCCTAAATCAGAAAGATAACTTCAGATGCACCCATTTTATCAAGAACAGTTACAATTTAGTGAGTTAGAGGTCCCTTCATCAGATGCAATGGTGTGACTAGACATATGTGGGATTTAAAATAGATGTTGTCAAGCACTGGGAAATCAGGAGATTCAGGCAGTTCAAATGAATATAAAGATTTGTTGCAAGTTTTAAGCACTCTACAAAAATCTGACCAACCAGGAGGTGGAACTGACATCGTGGTGATATGGTGCACTTCCATGGAGCTCTGTGGAAGTTCACCAAATTCTACCTGCTAGAGAGTTTTCTGGGATCTAAATCACCCTGGAGGGGTGATGAAGATAGAGAGGACACTCTATAGATCACAAGGAGACCAGAAACAACATTATTTGAAAATACCAGTCTGGCTTTCCACAATGGAAGCATTGATACATCCTAATGTTTTCAATATGGAAAATTATAATATATAAAGATATTTTGAATAAAAAAGAGGAATTAAAAACTAAGCAAGAACTGAGTAGTCAAGGGATGGATATAGCATGGTGGCCACAAGTGCAGATACAATCTTGATATGAGAAAGATGCTAAAATGTATGGTTTTAATAAAGAATTAACAGAATTGGACCAGATATTAACTGGGATGGATGAAAAATTAATAAAAGAAAATATATAGCTATTTACTAAGCATCAAATTGGAAAGCAAGCAAGTAAAGGAGACAATGATAGCTTGGGCTAAAAACTTTGGATATACAATAGAATTGGATAAATGGCAGAAATTGTGGGATAGAAATGTTAAATTAACTATGTCAACTGCATATAAAGAAAATTTGTATAAAATGTTTTATAGATGGCATTTTTCACCAACAAGACTGGAAAATATGTTTAAAGACAGGTCCGCTAAATGTTGGAAGTGTAACCAGACACCTAGTTCATATTATCATATGTGGTGGACTTGCCCAAAAGCAAAAAAATATTAGACAAAAATACATACTTGGTTGGAAAAAATGATAAAGCAGCAAATAGATTTGAAACCAGAAATATTTTTGTTGGGCATCCTACTGGAAAAAATATGACAAAAGGAATATATATTTGATCTTACATGTACTAACTCCAGCCAGAATTGTATTTGCACAACAATGGAAAAGTGAAGAGATTCCAACAGAAGAGATTGTAATTAAAAAAATATTGGAATGTGCAGAAATGGACAGGTTAATGCTTACAATTAAGGAAAAAGAAGGAGCTAAATATTTATTGACATGGGACTTATTTTACCAATGGTTAGATAATAAAAACAGAAGTTAGAAATATGGGGATTCAAAAAGGACTAATGTTATAAAGGAGATTTGTTAAAATAGACAAGTAATATAATATTATGGAATTAATATTGTGATGAATATTATTATAAACATTTTGATTATGATTTCCTAAATATAATTGTACCCAGACAACACTCTGTTTGATTGAAATAGATAAAACAAATAAAAAATTTGGAAAAAAAGAATCTGACCAACCAGCAATCAAAGGAAATACTCAGGAGATAAGAAAGGCATTTAAAGTGGGCTGGACTTAGATCTCTTTTGGGCACACAGGGACTCGTGACTAATGGTGCACTTGACCCCTTCTTGGACTCAGCTTGGTTAGGTCCTTGTAGGTTGGGATGGAGGAAGGAAGGGAAGATGGAAGACAGGGTGATTGTGCAGATGAGGCTATATGTGGGACATATTATTGATACCTTATAAATTAGCAATCTGCTGTGGTTTTCTGAAGCCTTCAGAGATAGCCTGAAATGTTTTGATGTAGGAGAGTTCAACAGTCTTTTACACAATATACTGGCAGGCTTTGTTTTCCAAGATGGCTCTTTTGAGACCTGTAATGAAGTATCTTGGAAGACTGAAATGCTCTGATATTACAAATGTTAAAGCAAAATTATTCAACAATCCACAATGCTACCCATTGTTACAATTCCTGGAATCTTTAGAGATGAAAACCATGGTCCTGAAGGCTGGACAAAAGAGACGATTCTACTTCTTTAGAATCATGAGGTTAGGGCAGTGGTGGTCCCTACCTGGTCCCTACCGCCCACTACTGGGCATTCCAGCTTTCACAGTGGGCAGTAGGGGTTTTGTCCCCTACTTTATAAATCACCATTACTGTGGAACTGGTGAGCGGTTAGAGAAAAATTTACTACTAACAGAGATACAAAAGTGGGCAGTAGGTATAAAAAGGTTGACTACCCCTGGGTTAGGGAAACCTGCTGCAATTTGCATATTGCTTTGATTATTTCCTTATTTAATTATTTAGCTTCCTCCACCCCTTTTGAGCTTGGAGTCTTTTCTATCTTTACTGCTTTTCTTTTCATTTAAATTTGTAAATTGAGAGAGATTACATTTCCAACTTGCCTTTGAGTGTTGGAAAAAAATTGCTGTATCTGCTATTCTGTTTTTATTGTGGATAAACACATTCTGGAATGGATGGATGAAACCTTTGTTATGACTGTAGTCACAAAAGATGCTTTCTGTATCTTAGATGATCTGGAACCACATTGTAAGGCCAATGAATTCTGCTTTGTTTATTTTAGCACATTTTGAAATAATCTGAAGGAGAAGGAGTGGCAGAATCTGGAGGCATAGTTAAAATAGGAATCAGCCTAGAATCCCTAAATAGCCATACCCAGACTAAGTCCAACCTTTCTTGAATTGTGTGGACCCTTATCTAAGTCCAAACAGGTGCTAACCATTACTTACGAAGACTTCTGTGTATAGGCTACTTAGCAATGAATCAGTTCATATGGACCCTCTTGTAGTAACCTTTTGTGCCTGACATAACCTCTTCTAAGATTATTCTCTTCTTTTCTAAGATTATTGTTTTAATAAATTACTCTCTGATATTTTCTGTCTCAAACTATCAAGAAAAATGTCACACTTTTATATTTCAATTCAAATGTGATACTTGTTATCCTTTTATTTGAAATCATGAACTCAGAGTTGCTATATGATTAGGTTATTGCTGCTGATACCTTGCAAAAACACCTTGAAATCAGCACATACTTCCATAGAATCTAAAAAGAATAAGATTGCTCACAGTCAAATTTACTTCAGTGTGGCTTCAGGACAGGATTTGGAATTTGGAAAACTTTTGTTTCCTGCCTAGATGTTTTCTGTGACTTGGACATGGGAAATAATGTCTTTCTTAGTTCCAGTGAAATGTCATTCAATTGTTTTGTTTTAACCAGTTTAGTCATATCTGACTCTTGTGACTGTGACTGGATTAAAGACTTTCTGGTAGACCGGCCACAAACAGTGAGGACTGGGTCTTTCATATCCTCCTCCTTGAAGCTTAGCACTGGCTCTCCTCAGGGCTGTGCGCTCAGTCCCTACCTGTATTAATTGTACACATACAATTGTGTATCATCTGACCCATCCAGTGTGATTATCAAGTTTGCAGATGATATCATCGTATTGGGTCTTTTTACAGGTGGGGACGAATCAGCACATAGGGGACAGGTTCAAAAGTTATCCACATGGTGCTCAGAGAACAACTTGCACCTAAACATCAACAAAACAAAGGAGATGGTGCTAGACTTCCAGAAGAGAGAGGAATCTGCCCCACTTTACATTGAGGGGGACTTTGTGGAGAGGATCTCCTCTTTCAAATACTTGGGAGTCCATTTTAGCAAAGATAATATGATCCAGGTGGCCAGGAAGGCCCAACAGAGACTCAATTTCCTCAGTCTTGAAGAAAAACAAGATGGAACAACAACTGATGACCTCCTTTTACTGGTCCATGATATAAAGCGTCCTCACTTATTGCATTACGGTATGGTATGCTGGCTTGACAGCCATAGATAGAAAGACATTACAAACATCATGGGCTGTTCCCTGATACCACTGGACGAAATTGCCAGGACTTGCTGCCTTAGCAGAGTGAGGAAAATCCTCGGGGATGATTCACACCTTGGTCAGCACTTCTTTACTCTCCTACAGGAGATATAGAAGCATAGCCACTTGTACGAAAAGCTGAAGAACAGCTTTTATCCATGGGCTGTCAGACTCCTGAATGCAAAATAACATCATAACTATGTAGTATGATAGACTCTCAGGGCTGGCGCAATGTGCAACATGCTCACATTGGTGCAATATAATGTAATGTTATGCACATATATGTATAGAGGATTGTGTGTTTGTTAGTATGATTTACTGGGTTAGGGATTTTCTTTCACTCTTAGTTATTGAGATGTATTTATGTTGGGGGGGTGCACTAAGGAGACTCAGCCAATCATATTGTACACATGTTGTGCATTGACAATAAAGGTTTGAAATCTTGAAATCTTTTGATGATTCTCAAGTGTTCTCTATGCTATCTTGTCAAGCACAGCTTCATTTAATTGTTGGATGTTCAAATTTGTATCTGATTTGATGTTATCAAGCCAGCAAGTTCTTGGCTTGCTCCTTCTCCTTAATCCACTAACCATTCCTAGCACTTCTCCAATTAATTTGCATGCATGAAATGGCCAAAGTAAATCAGACTTGGTCTTGTGATTTTAGCTTCTAGTGATGTGTCCAGTTTTATACAATTTAACAGCTCTCTGTTAGGTACTCTGGCTGTCCATGGTATATGCAATAATTTATGCCAGCACCACAGTTCAAAGGCAGCAATGCTTCTTTGATCAGCCATTCTTAGTGTCCAACTCTCGTATCCATACATCATTGTAGAGAAGACTATTGCTTTCATTACATTCAATATACAGTGGCATTCAGTACCATTATGATATTGTCCTTTTGGGATAAATCCTTCTTTCTTTCTTTCTGGAGTATAATTTCAAGAAGATGGTGCTGAAAAATTACTACTTTGTTCATAAGGAGACGTGATTTATGGCAGCAAGGAAAGGAAGGAAAAACAGGAAGAATATAACATTTTATAAAAAACATAAAAGGAAGAAAAGTTCTTTCCTTTTCCTTTTCCTTCCCTGTTTTGTGAAATGTATTTTAACCTGATGCTCCATTTTCATTTCATTTTCAAGGTTGATTCAGAAGATCCAAATAAGCAGGATGGCAAATATAGGTCTGTCCTTAAATGCTTGGGAATCACAAAGAGAGTCCCAAAGGGTCTTCTGATAAGGTGCTCCATTCTAGAATCTACCTTATTCTCCTTGCTACAACTGGCCCTTTAGATTCTTTGATTAATCCTGGAAACATTATTTACATATATCTGTAGATCCGGATGGCGTATATGTTGATTTGTAAGTTTCGATAAGCTTAAGTCCTTCTCTATGTTCTCTGGATTCAGAATCAATACAATAAAAGCTTTTAAAAACCTTTAAAATGTTTAGTTGGGTAGTGGCATATGGCATGCAAACATCCTGGTAATTTCAAAATATGTGGGGAAAGTATTATTTTTGAAAAGAAACCTGCAGTCAGCCTGGGAATTTATTTTTGATCTATAGCGCTGCAATGCTCTGCATATTGAAGATTAAATTAACCATTAAATTAACACAGGCAGAAGCAATATCATTTTTATTTAAGAAGATTACATGAAAAAAAATTCTCTCTATAAAAAAAGTTTCCTTTGTGCCAGTATTGCAGTTGTAGATCAGCCAAATTGTTCTATAATTCAGAGGCCTTCCCTGCTGCCTGTTAAATAATTCTTCAAATTTCATGTTAAATGAAGATCTGCCAAAAAGTGGGGGGAGGGAGAAAGAAACCCAAAGGGGAAAAATATCTTAGATTTTTGTCTGATGCAAATCAGACCCATTTTATGACAGTCGTGTTCATTGTTTTTCTCTTCCTGCAAAATTTATCATATGAAGCTGAGTACAGAATATTCATATGTTTCTTATGTCTTCATGTCATTTCGGAACAACCAATTATCATATTCCATCTGTCATAGAACATATTTCTCTGACTTGTACCTGGATTTGGGCACTGGTCCTAGATATTATAATTTTCTCAGATCAAAACCCAAATTTACTTGTGCAAAACATCTTAATATACTTGGAACAGAAGGAGTAAGGAACAAGATGTAGAAAGCTATCAGCTCTTTTTTCAATCCATTCCTTTTCTTATTCTCTGTTCTAATAATAATTTTTATTGAGGTTTACAGTTCTAAAGATAAAAAATTAATATAAACTAAGAAAAATATAAAAAGAGAAAAGATAATACACAAAAAGATATATAAATATGTAAAGGAATGACATCATTCAGTCCTAATCAGCAAAAGTCCATTAAGAGTTATTAGGAATAACAACATATATGTTAAACTTAATCAAATAAATCAGTTTTATCTTCTTTTACTTTACTTTGAACATAGTAATTTATCAATTTCTCTAGCCATATAGCAAACAAACCCTCCTTTCTTTGTCTTGTCTTGCCTTGCCTTATCAAATCTTTAAAGTCTTATCATTCACTTCTAGTAAAACAAAAAATGTTCTTTAAGATAGCGATCCCAAATCTTTTTGGTACCAGGGACTCAAAAATGTTTTTAATGGATTGTGGGAGGGATGGTTTTGTGCACCAATTATCATGGAACAGTTCCTAACAGGCCATGGACTAGTACCAGTCCATGGCCTGGGGATTGGGGAAGCCTGCTTTACATGTGTATGTGTATGTAAATATAAACAGCCTGTTTTGTCCAGTAAAATATGTTCCTCTTCTATAACTTTTTTTAAATCCATTTTTATAACAGCAATTTTAAGACTAATTTCTGAGTGTATTGACCCCAAATATCTCCGAATTCTTCTAAAGTCAGATTTTTTTGCTTCATTCTGTATTAATGGTTCCCTTCTCCTTTAATTACAATCTTTCTAGTTGTCTCTAGTGTCCAACCTTATCACATTTTCTTTCTAGTCAACAACACTTTCCCATGGGAAGATATCTCACTGTTAGTTTCAAAATCTTCACAGATTTCTAAAATAAATTTTTAAGCAACCGACAGGAAGAATACTTGTAATTAATTTTGAAATATTATCTAAGATCCCTGTGGTCCCTTAATCCATTTATAACTTTCCAAAATCAATGTTCTAATGACATTTTTGCTGTTTATTTAAAAAAAAAAACTTTGTAAGCTTCTTAAACTTGCATGAAACTTCTTTTTTCAAGGATAGGAAGAAGTTTATCTGGTATAATAAAACTTGCCTTTGCAAAGATTCTCAATATCCAAAAAGCTGTTAACAAGCAATTTTCAGAAGTGATTAAGAAAGTATGCAAACCATGGCTTGGGAAACCTGGCAATTCCTCGGCTCACAGCGCTCTAAAATCTGCCAGAGCCAGCCATCTTATGGTTTCCTCATGGATAGCCACTGCATGGTGTTCTTGTGGACAATCTTGGTTTTTTTCCTTATTCTAGAGAAGAATTCCAAGGTGTTGTTCTATTTACCAGCTCCTCATTCCACTTCTTATGGCCCACCAGTAGCTAGTGGAGTTGGCAGCACAGTCGGACGGTGAGGAAGTTGGAGAGGAACATGGGCCAGTCCTGGAGGCTGAGGAAGGCTCAGTCAAGGGCTCTGCGTCATCGGCAGAGATGGGGCCAGGGCAGTTTGGCAGTTATCAACTGCCTTTGGAGTTGACAGCAGTGAGGCAAGGGAGCAACTGGAGCTGATTCCCAGCCTGCACATGCGCAGAACTGCCCAAAGAAAAGAACAATTACAAACTAAGGGTTGACATGGGAGTAAAGCCATAGGTGGATGGTGAATGGCCCCCTCCCATAGGGATTAAAAGAGGAGCAAAGGGAAAGGGGGCTTTTGTAGGAAACACGTCATTAGTTGCAGCAGTGTGAAGATCTGTCTGTACATCTCAGAGACTCTGTGCCAAATCCTTCCTTGTCAGCACTGCATTTAAAAATATTTACCTGGCAGCTCTCTGAGCTAGATAGGGTCTGTGCTTTTAATTACACCCTTGAAAGACTGTTTGCCAGGCCTTTGGCTGAATGTGAATGCAAAAAATTCACCTTTGCTTAACAAAAGGAGTTTTGCTGGGACAAAGAGTATGCTTAGTGCTTTTTGGAGAAGCCTAGGTCAGAGCACCACTGTAGTCCTCACCTCTGCTCATGCAGAGCTGTCTCTCCAATTTGGTATTGCTTCCCCCAAAATCCTCACTTCCTCATCTGCACCTGGGGATGCTGTTTTAAAGAGAGAGAGAGAGAGAGAGAGAGAGAGAGAGAGAGAGAGAGAGAGAGGCTAAAGGGTTTTCTGTATTTCAGCCACAAGCTGTTGTGCCTTGTTTATAAAACTAGAAATGAAACCAGTTGAAGAAATCCCTTTATGAATTTCAACCTCTTTCTCCACTCTGACTGTGCTGATGGTTCATATTCTCAGTATGCTCTTCAGAAAAAAATTGTCATGCCTTTGATTAATGGATTTCCCCCCTTCCTCCCGCTGATGCTGTGAAAAGCACCACCAATTCCTTTCTGTCAGTGGGTAGTTGAGGACAAAGAGGTTCACCAATAGCCATTTTGTATGAGCTTTTCTCTATTAACTTCCAGTTATACTTGAATCTTCCCATTTGCTGCATCTAGTGGTCCATGTAACAACCACAAAAACATCAACAGTAAACCATTTTATCCTTCTTTCTATACATTTGGCTTGAATGGGAAACTGGTACAATTCATGTCAATTTCACCCAAGAGCCAAATTGCTCTAGAAAGCACTGACCAGAGGAGTAGGAGCATTCCTATCAAAGTGCACAGTAGCCAACTGAAAGAGAAGCATTTGTTTATAATGAAATGAAGTTCAGCAGGCAAAAATACAGTACTGCTTCTCCTAGTACAAGTTGTAAAGCACTGCTTCTAATGAGCACAGGCTGGCTTCCTGCCAGCATGGGGATATGTAGAAGATGATAAAATGTGTTCCTGACCTTGACAAATGATTAGTGGCCAGTGCTTGTACTTGGGCAATCAGTTCAAACTTCATATTTTCCACTTGCCAAACGGCTAGACACTCAAATCAAACATTAAGAAATTAAGAAGTACTTAAAATATCTCCATACTGCAACTGCAGAAAACCTATTTGTATTCCCTGTTGTGCCCTTTGGTTTCTTGAACCTCCATTACTCTCTTCTGACTTCCATTGAGGAGTATATTTTATGCTTGTAGATTGCAGCCATGATTTTGTAACTTGATTATGTGCAACAGAAAATTAACTGCAACAGGTTTACACCTTCTTTTTCTGACATGCGTAAGATGATGGAGCTGAGCAATGAGACTGGGGATGTGCAAGTACAACCAACATAGATGAAGCTAGACTAAGTGGAAATCTGTCTTCCTCCATCTGGCTCCATGATTTTTAGAGGAAAGGAAAATAAAAGAGGTCATGGAATATATGTTTTCTCCCTGTTAAGATATATTCTAGTGATGAAGATTCATTCTTTGCTAATTATGTCTCTTTTCATTCTCAGTTCATCTTTTTTGTCCTCTTCTTAGTTATTAAAATTTTGCAGCATCAGCTTCTTTTTTCCTCATTCATCTGTGATCACTTGTTTATTGATGGGATGCATTCATTCATTCATTCATTCATTCATTCATTCATTCATTCATTCACTTGCTCATTCAATCTATATGGCCATCCATCTCAAATGGCTAACTATGAATAAAAAACAAGATTAAAACATTACAATAAAATAATAAATAACACACAACAGCCAAGATTAAAAACCAACCAATAATAATTAACACAATCATATTTATATAAATAAATTGTAATGTGAGGGCTTAAAATAGGGTAGAAAAGCAATTTCCTTGACCATATACAGTCATTTATGAGAAATGGGTAACTATGTAAATCCAATACAATCAGATCCAATCCACTAAACCAAAACCAAACCTAAACCATGCTGTAAATCTAAGCACACGCATACAAAAGCTTATATTTAATATTTAAGAAAATAAGGATAAAAACCCACTCCTCAAATCTGTTTCCTTTCCCCAACAACTGAGGTTTACAAGCCTCTCCAATGTTTAGTGTGATCATTACCTATCAAAAGATTCAATTCGCCTTAAATAAGCACTTGTCTTTTTTTAAAAAAAGCTAAAGTAGTATAGATAAGTTCAAATAACTCTGCAAGCTATATTTTTATTTATTCATTATCATATGTATACCTGCAGTCCTGATCTAGCAAAATACAGTACATAAAAGATGATGATCTACAGTACAACATGAAACATCACAAGTTTTTTTCAATATCTAAGAGATCTGTAAAACAATATAACCAATAAACAACATAAATAAAAACTACATTGTGAGTATGCACGGTTCTGTATATATCCGATGCAAAATATAAGATCATATTATTTTTCAGGATTTATAAGCCATCCTGACATTAAAAGACAGTGGGCAATGGACAACACAGAAAACAAAGCATAACACCAAAATAATCGAAATCTCTAAACCAATGTAGAAATAAACATATCTTTATTGTTGTTGTTGTTAGTCATGAAGTTGTGTCCCACCCATCGCGACCCCATGGACAACATTCCTCCAGGTCTTCCTGTCCTCTACCATCCCCTGGAGTTCATTTAAGCTATCACCGACTGCTTCAGTGACTCCATTCAGCCACCTCATTCTCTGTCGTTCCCTTCTTCTTTTGCCCTCAATTGTTCCCAGCATTAGGCTCTTCTCCAGCGAGTCTTTCCTTCTCATTAGGTGGCCAAAGTATTTGAGTTTCATTCTTCAGCATCTGGCCTTCTAAAGAGCAGTCAGGGTTGATCTTTAGGACTGACCAGTTTGATCAGCTTGCAGTCCAAGGGACTTGCAAGAGTCTTCTCCAACACCATATCTTTAAAATGGGCTAAAATCCAAAGTAACAAAGATAGTCAATCAGATCAACTGTAGCTGAAACTCTTAAGAGGAATATTGGGTTTTGTAGATTACACAAAGCTAAAAAGTTGTCAAATTTGTAAGTCCACCCAATTCTGATAATAATTTGGGCAGTGTACACTATTAAAAAGTTTGGAACAATAAGAAACAGAAACATACAACAAATACCCTGGAAGATACATCTACCTAGAAGTAGACTCCATAGGAATGAATTAAATGTTAGATCCTTCTATGAAGAATGTTACATATCAACATTACATCATGATTATAGGTCTTCTGGATGATTTTTATATCATCTAGCCAATAACCATTTGTCTGTTCTCCTTCATTTCTTTCCGTGTCCAAATTCCTGATTGTGGTTTTTTCCCCCCCTTCCAAAAAGCTGCTGCATTTGTGGCATAATTAACAGCACTTCCTTGATCTTGAAGGCAATCTTTGAGCAATACTTTCCTTGCCTCTCTTCTACTTCTGCAAGTCTTCCCAATTTATTTTTCTACGTTTCTGGAATTAATTCATTTAAGTACTCAATCAACCATACTTTTCTTCCTCCTCAATCAACCTCTTCACAGATGAGCTCAGAAACACTCAACTGGATTCCAAAGACTTATGTTTAAAATCTATCCACTCATTCAATCATATTACTTCCTGATATAGCTGAGTTCTGACGATTTTACTTACATATTGTATAATTCATGATCCATTGGGTCATCCTTTTAGTGATATTTCTTTACCTAAATAGGGAAACACAATATCTACAAGTGGATTGCTATTGTTTCAGTTTTAAAATTAAAAAGAAAACATGATTTTATTAAAGAAGGATTCACAGCAAGGCAAACATAAATGCTTTTTGTTTAACAAAGGACACTCTTTATTATCATCTGGTTGATATGCTATTCTTTAAGAATACTCTAACATTTTGTTTTTCTTCAGCTTAAAACAACATACAGTTGATCACACTGGAATGTTGATATGATAAATCAGCACATTCTCCATGGTTTGTCCCTGTACTTCATGTATAGTGAGAGCAAAACATGACTGTATTGGGAACTGTTGTCTACTGAAGAGAGACATTTTTACCTCCCAATAAATTGAGTGCATTTTTTTGGAATCATGATAGTACCAGTTTTGAATGCACCAATGTTTATCTTTGTTCAAGGAGATTTTTGAGGAGTTCTTCACCAATCATTTACATTCCACTGCAAAATCTTGAAAGATTCAAGTTCCTCATTAAAATGATGAGAGATCCTATCTTTAATTTCAGTTTATGTGGTTTGCAATAACCATATAATTGACTCAAAGGATTCTGTTGGAAAATGAATAGGTTTGATTACTTCACTGACCGTACTGAAGGAATAATACTATTTCATCATGCCAGGGAAGCTTCTAGTGCATGTGGAAATAATTTTTTCTCATCATTTCATTGGTGGGAATCAAGATAGAGTTCTGAGAATAGTTCTACAGAATTGTCAGATGTTGGGTAGCTGAAATCTATCCATTCTTCCATTCTTCTGGCAGAATAGTATCTTCAGATCATTCTTTTTCATCATTTTGATTTTTCTGAATTCCAACATTCAATAAGAACTCAGAATAGCATTCAGTCAATCACATGTTTTTCTTCAACTGAAACTTGAGAAAGCTTCTCTATAAGTATGCTTTTTTGATGCTTGATTTCTCCATCTTAGCATAATTCCCTCTTTTCATAGCTAGTAGAAGCTGATGGAAATCACACAGCAAATGGTTAACATTCCCCCAAAGGCTCATTCTTGCCATGTATATCACAAAGAGTCTGGTCTATGACTTCAAAGCTCTCCTTTCTAAACATAGGCTCTCAACCCAGACAATAAACCTCACACATTGAAGCACATCTACAGTATTGGAATTTATTTCACTGTTACAAATAACATTTTCATTTACTTTGAGAAGTATCCTGAATGCATTGTTTTACTACCAGGCGTCAATGTTGTTGCAATACCAGATCATTGCAATAGCAACATCTCCATCTCCCCTAACTTTAGCCAAGTTCAGGTTGATACTAATGTCTTTCCCATTCTTCCTGGTTCAGCATTGAAAATGACTGAAAAAATATTTCTTTGCAAGCACTTACACAAATAGTGATTTACTGATCTTTGCTCGTTATTCAGTAAAGGGTGGTTTCCTGCTGTTTGCCTCTGCTTATGCAATAATTCCTGATTGCCACCATTTTGATTAATTGTACAATTTATTGGTCTTGGCAAGTTATATTCTTCAAGTGGTTTTTTTCTTAATTTATCACTTTTTCTTGGAAATATAGTAGAGCTTGTTGATGATCTCTTATTGATCATGATATTAGATCATTGATAGTTCTTTCAATTTGGAGGAAATCTTCAGACATTGCATTCTTGAACTGGTTCCACAGTTGCTGTGGATTGCTGATTTCAGTATTTGTTAGCAAGACAACGAAACCTTTTTTCATTGCTCTGGGATTCTTGTTCTTTTGGCATCTTTCACTTGCAACCATCTCTCTCTTTCAACTTGCAACAATCTCTCTCTTTCCTTCAGATATCTTTGAATGATGGAAGGCTATGTCCATTATATTTCTGAAATGACTTGAAAGATATTGACCCCTTTAATGCTATGAAGAAACAGGATCAAATAGCAGAAGTCACCACTTCATGGAGAAACAGTGTACATTCATCCCCAGAACTTCAAAAATTTCAGTGGACTCCTTCAGTCTTTTCCAAATGGATGTTTGATTTTGTTTTTTAAACCAGATTCAGGATCCTTACATTGCTCAAATGCAACACAAAGTGGCCTGTGGACAGGCTGCATAGGTATTTTGTGATTGGCCAAATTGGAGAGCAATATGGACAATAATAGCTTGATTGACCTAGCCAGGACACACCTACTGAAATAGATCATAGCAATCTATATAGCAGAAAGATTAACGCTACATCATATGTATGGGTCTCCATATTTCTTCACTTGACACTGCATGGTGTTACAAATATAATTTCAATGTAGATTGGGAGATTCCTATTTGAATCTTTTACCCATTGAAATCTGTCTGAAGAGAAAAAAAAGAGATTTCCCAGTAGTATGTCTAGGATCTTATAATTCTCCTGTCAGGGTAGTACAAGGCCCAGTATCTTCATAAGTATCAGAGTTACTTTTTCTTTTAAATATTGTTGATCTCTCCTCCCCTTATCTCTTACCAATATACTTCACATGCATATTTGTGTATACTCTCCTAAACACGGATGCTATAGGACTCACTTGTTTTTGTGTGCTAAAACATTTTTTATTGTTACTAATGTATGTCAAACTAGAAAATACTTTCAACCATAATTTCACCTTTTCTAACAAGATGAGGCCATGCCTGAGGTGAAGGTGATCAGCAATCAATAATAAGAAAGTTGGGGCTGTGAAGAACATGTGAGAACAAAAGCCCTCTGAAGAATAATGGCTGGCTGTAGAATAGAAGAATAGGGTTTGAAACTGGCCAGCTCATTATGAGCAGAAAGAATATCTGCTATGAATATGAGGTCAAGACTGGCATTGTCACAAAGAACTTCAATTTCTGGAAACAGATCAGCAACAGCCAAAAAGAAGGTTTATTGCTTGTCCTTTTCTTATTGTATTTCTCTGCCTGAATGTCTCAAATGCAAGTAACAAGCATGCAACAGAAGGTGAAATTATCTGGCATATATTTATATTGTATATAAGTAGACATTTAATGCAGTCCACAGATGCTAAAATTTTAGCTTAGCAAAGCATAGATCTAGGAAACACAATTTATTTTCCTTCTAATTACAGCCTTTGGCTGAAATTCTAAACATACGGTTATCAAGGAAATAATGAAGCAGTACTAACAATTTAAAGTTCTATTTTTAGGGATCAGTATGCAGCAGAGATATCCTACCATCAATGGGGAATTCCAGAAGTGAAGTTTTAGCAGAATGAAAAGTGCTGAATTCAAGATTTCTCTACTGGTTTAAGCCACAGCTAGGGAGGATGGTTTTCTTCTTTGCTCTTCCTTCATGATTATTTTTTAATCTCTACTAAAGATGCTAATATTGTGTTATCAGATCTTTTCTGGTGAAGTTGATCACACCCATTTTGAAGCTCAGAGTATCTCAGCATTCTTAAGCTTGAAACATTTTGAGGAAGGGTGATGGGGTTGCAGACATAAAGAGTAAGTATACGCCCCAATACCACCATTATAGGTGTTATTGCTGAAGAAATTTTGAAGCAGTATAGTAACCATTGTCTAGGGATCACATTGAAGACCAGCACCAGAGGTCCTAAATGCAAGGAATATTCATAAATGTACTTTTCACCACAATTTTTCACAATTAGGTAATTCCTAATGAGAACTATTTGAAAAAAGAAAGAAAGAAAAGAAAGAAAGAAAGAAAGAAAGAAAGAAAGAAAGAAAGAAAGAAAGAAAGAAAGAAAGAAAGAAAGAAAGAAAGAAAGAAAGAACCATTAACCATCAGCATTATTAATTTTAGATTTTGCCAAGTGAATCAATTAGTACAGAAAGTACTTTTTTAACAAAAGAAGAAAAAAATTAGCAAGAATGGAAAGAATATTTTGCCCAGTGAAACATTGCCTAAGTTTCATTTCCTGTTGGGCTAAAGAGTACAAGATCATTCCATTGAGGGGTTCTTTGGAGAAAAAGCAGCAGTAGCAACTTATGGGAGTGACTTGTAACTTTTTCTGTTTTCTCCATTGTCTTTGTGGGAAAGGGACAAGGAAGGTCAGAAATGATAATCATGTAACCTCAGCTCACCATGACAGCTGCAACTTCAAAACCAGTTGTAAATTCCACTTGGTCAGCAGTATTCATAATTTTCATAATAGGTTGAGGCCTATCTGTGTATATACACTACATGTACATTTAACAATAATTTATTCAGTGCCCACTTAAATTTATGATGGTGTTGAACAAATGGGAGTACAGGCCTGTACATCACCTGTTGTCAGCCAGTTTCCTTACAACAGTTGTTACAATGATACCCTAAAAATCTGGGTCTCTGTTGAGAAGAGAATGTTTGCACCTGGATATTTTTCAGAGCAGCAAGAGTTAATTTCTCAGGTTCAGCTTTGTTTTTAAATCATGTGTGTCTCTGTGCATTTAAATGAAGTAACCATGATTTTGAAATGAGGTCTACAATGGCTTAAAGTATTTAAAACCTTAAAAGAATGTACTTTGCCTACAGCTCGAGAAGCAATAAATCCTTTGGCAGTGATATCCTCCTTCCATATAGCAATGAGAGTGATGTTATTCATGTCAGGCAAATAATTCTATCCCAAAAGTGGTGATATATCTTGTAGAATGAAAAGATAAGATACAGTTCCCCACTGTTTCTCAAATAACTCAATGTTATTTCATTAGGGATAGAAAGGAAAGTATTAAAACAACAGGAGTAAAAGAGCTAGTCTGAACTGCCAAGAATAATTCTGTTGCTGAGTACTAATGATGATTTCTCATAAACATGTAAGTACAGGTGAGCTTTGCTTAACACTTACATGTTCAGCAACTGTTCTAACTTACTCTGTCATATAATTGTGATCCGGACAGTCAGCTACAGGCTAATAATTATGATGTTACAGCATTTTGCAGTCAAAGGATCGCCATCTGTAACCTTCGCTGCCAGCTACCCTCAAGCAAAGTCAAGAGGGTGGCAGTTGGTAGGAGGTCACAAATGGTGAGCCTTGATGTCATGTTTAACAATGCCAACCAGAACTCTGGAGCTGCTGTTGCTATGTGATTTGGTCATATGATATAATGCTTTATGACTGCATGTCTTAGCAATGGAAATTCTGGTCCAATAGCCATCATTAACCAAGGACTATCTTAAATATTGGAATAGGATATGCCAACTTCTCTTGGCCTTTTGGGTAAGATCATCTGTATGTGTGAATAAACTGTACTAGGATTTAAATAGCTATCTTTAGTATTCATTTGAAGAGCTGAGGAGGAATATCTGTATTTCCAGCTCGGTAAGATTTACAATTGTTAAATCTCATTGTAATTTTACTTCCAGAGTAGGATAGGACCCCTTTTCAAAGATTCCCTCTCCTCCCCATATTCCACTAAACAGGGAAGTTCACCCAGCAGTCTAGAAAAGGAGCAAGAATCCGAATAAAGGAACGAATTCAACTGAGACCAGCTTGAAATTGTTTACAGGTTACAATATAACTAAATGTAGACTGTAGTAATGAAGAACTTAAATATGTGATGATTCTTTCACGGTGCATGTGGCTGCTCAAATGGTCAGAAACAGACTCCATGAGGGTGGTATGAGGGCCCGAAGTTCACAGGTGGGGGTTGTGCTTACAGCCCAACACCATGCAGGACATTTGGCATTTGCCAGAGAACATCAAGATTGGCAAATTCGCCACTGGTGCCCTGTGCTCTTCACAGATGAAAGCAGGTTCATACTGAGCACATGTGACAGACATGACAGGGTCTGGAGATGCTGTGGAGAATGTTCTGCTTCCTGCAACATCCTCCAGCATGACCAGTTTGGCAGTGGATCAGTAATGGTGTGGGGTAGCAGTTCTTTAGGGGGCTGCACAGCCCTCCATGTGCTCGCCAGAGGTAGCCTGACTGCCATTAGGTACCGAGATGACATCCTCAGACCCTTTGTGACCCTTTGTACTATATGCTGGTGCAGTTGGCCCCAGGTTCCTCCTAATGCAAGACAATGCTAGACCTCATGTAGCTGGAGTGCGTCAGCAGTTCCTGCAAGATGAAGGCATTGATGCTATGGACTGGCCCGCCCATTCCCCAGACCTGAATCCAATTGAGCACATCTGGGACATCATGTCTTGCTCCATCCACCAATGCCACGTTGCACCACAGACTGTCCAGGAGTTGGGGGATGCTTTAGTCCAGGTGTGGGAGGAGATCCCTCAGGAGACCACCTGCCACCTCATCAGGAGCATGCCCAGGCATTGTAGGGAGGTCATACAGGCACGTAGAGGCCACACACACTACTGAGCCTCATTTTGACTTGTTTTAAGAACATTACATTAAAGTTGGATCAGCCTGTAGTGTTTTTTTCCACTTTAATTTTGAGTGTAACTCCAAATCCAGACCTCTATGGGTTGCTAAATTTGATTTCCATTGATAATTTTTGTGTGATATTGTTGTCAGCACATTCAACTATGTAATGAACAAAGTATTTAATAAGGATATTTCATTCATTCAGATCTAGGATGTCTTATTTTTGTGTTCCCTTTATTTTTTTGAGCAGTGTAGTATAAACTAGCCATTTCTATGACAAATCAGTTTGATCAGTAAAACCCAAAATCAAAGTTTCATTTTTTCCCACCTCAAGCATAAAGCCCAGAAGTGGTTTCCAAGTAGAAATAAAAGTACTTATATTCTTTTCTTTCATCAAAACAGTCAATTTAGCCATTTCTGGTAACTCCAGCAACTTTTGTAGCCATTCATCCATGGTGGGAATCAAAATGTCCTTCTATTTTTGTGCATACACAGTAGTTTTGCTGCCATCAATATATATAAGATCAGTTTCAATTTTTTCCCCGAACTCTTTTCCATTAGTCTTTTTCCCAAAAAATTTCTGGTTTTAGTTTTATCTTCATGTTAAGAATTTTCTGTATTAGAATATGAATCGTACTCCAATATTTCTTATGTCCACCATAAATGATAAAACATTTTCAACATTCATTTGAAATACTTTTATACATTATTATATGGCAACTTCTTGAAGACCAAGTAAGCTCACCCAAAAGGGATTTTCTAGTAACTTAGGAATAACTTCCTAGAAGGCAAATTCAACCCAACCAATCAGTACCTGGAATAACCTAATTAGATATATTCCATCTTGCTTTTGCAGGACCTCCTTACCATAATTATAGGAAAATTAGCCATGCAACATAGACTTTGTAATACTTGAAAGTATTGGTAGTATTGTTGCACTGGCTAATTAATATGGATACTTCTTGTATTTTAATTTGCCTTATTTTCCTTTATCTTTTAAATGTATTGTTAATAATTGGCCCTAAGTTTAATCAAGGAAAAATGTAAAAGCTTTATTATAGAAACTAGAACTGGCAGACTGTTTGATACATTGAAAATAAACACTTTTGTTTTTAGTTGCTCCCAAGCCTCAGTGAACAAAGCAAGCATTCAAGCCCAGCACTTGGAAAGTGCTTTGAATATATCTTTGTTCCTCTCTCTTGCATAAAAAGGGAATACTTTTTAATTGAAACATTTCAAATAAATTGTAAATTAAATAGTCTTCCTGTCTCAGGTGCTAACTGAAGTCCAGTGTGCTGAGACAGAACCTAGCCAGATTTGGCTAACAAATGTTTATTCAGATAGATTTTGGCCTAGCCATAGCTAACTATATCTTTAACGGAATGAACTAGGCCAGATGCGTCATGCACAGGCCACGACTACCCCAGCTCTGCAAATGGGAAGAATGTCACAAAATGTCACGTGACAACATTGTGATGCTAAGAGTTTGACATCCATGAACTAGGCAATAAGAGGAAGACTGAATCTAGCATATCCCCCCCATCTTGGTTTGTTTCGTTACATAGTTCTTGTACTCTGCTACCCTTTCAGTCATCTGATCCTTCAGATACTTTTGATGTTTTAGATGCTGCCGAGCATCAGTTCCCAGCAGCCTCAGCCAGCACGACCAATAGTGAAAAAGTTGAGGGATTAGAAAGGAACAAACCCATGTATGAACTATTATGTGCAAGGAACTGATGTCTTGGGATGATTCATGCCCATGTATATGAAACATATGTTTGGTCCAGATATAGAAAAAAAAACCTGGGTGTTTTTGTTCCAGTGTTTCTAAAATGCAAATGTGCTGTGCACAAATTGAGAAATGGGGAATGAGAGAGAGGAGTGGGAAAATGTCAAGGACATTATGACAGCTGAGGAAATTGGAGAGACAGGGAAGACAAGTTGCTGGACGGATCTGTTATAGGGAGATGCAAGAGCTTTGTCCTTTGTGCTCTATAAAACTGGTCCTTGCAGAGTTCATTGTGGCCAAACCTCTGAAAAACAAACAAAAATATTTGGAGTTTTGCTTCTGCTGAATTGCAACCCACCTGGAATTTTTTTTAGCAGAATACAGTATGTTTGTTTTAGGTCTGAAACAAAAACATAACTTACAGAGTTGGAAGGGACCTTAGAGGTCTTCTAGTCCAACTCCCTGCTCAAGGAAGAAACTATACCATTCCAGACAAGTCCAGTCTCTTCTTAAAAGTCTCCAATGATGGAGCACCCACAACTTCTGAAGGCAAGCTGTTCTACTGGTTAATTATTCTCAATGTTAGGAAATTTTTCCTTAGTTCTCGGTTGCTTCTCTCCTTGATTAGTTTCCACCCATTGCTTCTTGTCTTGTCTTCTGGTACTTTATACACAAAATAGAAACATATTTTCCATCTTGTGTATATCCCCACAAGAAATACACTTCACAGTATTTGTTCCACCTTATATGTTTCAAGACAAACACTTTTATATGCTAGGTTTACAATTCACATGACGCCATGGGTTGTTGGACAAAACATGGTAGCTTGATTCAACACAAAGGACCTGAATGTTTACTCTGATGTAATTCTCAATAAATTCAATAGGTATATATGTATTTGAGTCAATGTGGACTCCTGGCAACTACCTGGACCAGTCCCTGCAGTTTTCTTGGCAAGATTTTCAGAAGTGGTTTGACATTGCCTCCTTCCCAGAACTTTGTGTGTGTGTGTGTGTGGTGTGCGTGTGTGTATGTGAGAGGGAGGGAGGGAGGAAGAGAGAGAGAGAATTGTATTCTGGCACTTTTGCTTCAGGCAATGTGCCAGCAATTTACTTGCTTTTTTACCTGATTCTCCAATACTTTAACTTCAATTTCTTCAAAGAAAATTAAACCTGCATAGAAATCAGCTGACTTTACTTTATCTAGCATAAATGCATTATTAGTTTATTCTGTAAGACTTTTTGCATAGACCAACCCCGACACCACACCACCTTTTGTTAACCATGAAACTCATCTGCTGATAACAAAGATGTCTATGTTTATTTTGCCTAGCTTCATAAGCAATGATACAGCTCCCTATTTTGACCTTGTTAGAGTATTAAACTTGATAAAAATGTCCAAAAAACACAGACTGGCTCTGTCTTGTGCTTCCTGTGCAAAGTGCCTGGTAGAGTGTTCTGTCTCGCCTTTCCTCTTTCCCAAAATATGAAAGAGTACAAACTCACACCAACACAGGCAGGCAAGCTGGCTCGGACTTCACAGAGTTAATTCTTTGGAACTGATAATATTCTTGGCATTCCCACATGTCCTGCCTGCCAAGTCGGAACTGATAAAGTTTTACTCACAGAAAATCACAAGGCAGTCCACAAAAATAGTCATTCACGAAGAAAATCTGAAGTAAGGTTAAACTTTGTCCCGTACAAAGTTTCAGGAGAAAACACACCCACTTTTATCCCTTGTGGGGTGTGGCTCAATGACTCAGCTCACTCTCTCACCCTCCCACGCCTCCTACGTTGCTGCTCACGTTTCTCCCTACGACGCTGCTTAGGATCGAGGCAACACTCTTCCTCTTTACTCCCTGTCAGGGGCTGCTCCGATATGCCTTCCTCCTGATTAATCTCAGGCTGTTCCTCTCGGTTGTCTGATGGAACCTGAGGCATTATCAGGGAGGAAGGTCCTGGGGAGGAAGGCATTCCCAGTTCCTCCTCCTCATCTTCCAGGTCTTCTTCCTCTGACAGCATAGGCTCGGGAATCGGGGCCACAACAGTAAAGTGTATCTACTTTGTATATAATTAGTAGTTCAATTTTAATTCAACTTACTTGTGTGGGAAATCTACAATTCAAAGGCTGCCTAGAGGCTTCAGACCGTATTTTATTAATGTGGCTGAAAAGCAGTAATATGTTACCCACTATTTTAGGGCGAGAACCAAGAGAACTGTGTGTATGTTTAAACCAAAGGTCTGTTTCTAAATTCCTCTTAAATTCCCAAAGATCCCAGCAGTACCCACATACATAATACAATATGGCCCACAGTTGGCCTTGATACTCCCTGCATCCTAATGTTGTACAGCCATTAGCCACCAAAAGTCTGTCTATCTTGACTAGTGTAGGCTATTCAAGCTCAATATTCCTAAGAGGTCTCTAAGGGTGTGTGCATAAGCACACCTGTGTGCCTACCGCCCCTGTCCTTTTGTTTCAATTTATTCATTTATTCATACTCATTTATTATGTATATACTTATACCTGCTTATACTTATATGTTTATATGTTATGTTCATACTTATACTTTTTTTCTCATACATAATTGACAAAGTAAATAAATAAATATGGGTTTTTGAACAGATACAGAAGTGTTTTTTAACTTACTTGAAATAAAAAGATGAAAGGTAACTGGAAAGAAAGATGAAAGCTAAGTCAATGTATCTCTGCAGAAAGGCAGCTAACAAGACCTAGGAAAGAAAGCTCAAGTCCAGTCAACAGCAAAATGAATATGCTTTGAAAATGATTTAGAAGTGCTTTGGAATGTATAGAACTGTACATGTAAAATACGTTTAAGCAAGTTTCCACTTACGAAAGAAGCCATATTTTCAGGCCAATTTTTTTTAATTTAAGTTTTTATTGGTTTTTAAAAACAAACATAAACAAACAAAACATAAAAACATCAAGCCATCTTCTATATGTATACATAAATATGTATACATTTTCAGGCCAATTTTTTAAAGCAGGGGTCACCAACCTTTTGGACCTCAGGGACCACCAAACTCATAATTTTAGATCCCAGGGACCACTAACTGGTTCTGTGGGTGTGGCCTAATTTGTGGGTGTGGCTTGTTGGTCATGTGACTGGCTGGGCATGGCTTGTGTGTAAATATTATAAATATATAAATATAGAATTTTTTATAAAAAAGAGCAACTTTTACCCAAAATCAGGCAAAGCAGGCGGGTAGATTGAGTTGCTCACAGAATCACAGATTCATCTGCCATTGGCTATCTATCTGCCATTGGCTAGCTCAGTCTGTCACATAAAATTTGCTGGCAAGCAAACTCATAAAATTTGCTTTATGCAAGCAAACTCACAAAATTAACTCACAACACACCATGCATATAAATATTGATTTTTTTTTTATAAAAAAAGAGCAACTTTTACCCCAAATCAGGCAAAGCAGGCAGATTGAGTTTCTCACAGAATCATTCAGTGATCTATCTATCTGCCATCGGCTAGCTCAGTCTCTCAAATTTGCTTGCCGTGAGTCTGCACTTAATTTGCTTGTAAGCAAACCTTCAGTCCTAAGGGAGGTTCAGCTGTGCTGAGCCGAAGATCTAAAGACTAGCTAGAAAGCAAGAAATCCAACCATTTCCTGCTTCCTAGCTAATCTAAATCTCCCAGCACAGCAGAACAGATGATGGTCGGAAAAAGGAAAAATAGCAATTTAGCAGGCAAGTTTAGTGGGTAAGGAGTGAGTGAGCGGGGAGGGTTCCCGCAGTCCATGTAGGCAGCACAGCCTTGTGTTTCTGCGCAGCCTGAATTAAGTGCTTTGTGGGGGTGCTCTGGGGGTGAGATTTCTCTGCGGCCCACCAAAATTTTCTCGTGGCCCACCGGTTGCCGACCGCTGTTTTAAAGTATCCATATATGACATAGTATAAAGGTTAGAGACTAGGACTAGGGAAATCCAGATTCTCATCCATGTTCAGCCTTGAAACTCATTGGGTGACTTGTAATCAGTCAGTCCAACTTTTTTCAGAATTCTATGGCAAAAAATATAGACCTTCTCCCAAAGGAAACATAGGATATAGATCTAACAAATAAATTGAAATAGCAAAATATTCCCTTCCTCTCCTCCCTCTCTCTTATGATAGTATAAAACTTGGAATGTTATGGAGAAAGTAGAAAAGTCATCTAGAATGATGATTAATAAAAGAAAGTATTTAGCTAGAAAAGTCATCTGGAATGATGACTAATAAACGAAAGTATTTAGCTGAACTGTAGACATCTCTAGAATAAAATTTAATGGTAGCCATAAATTCAACTGTCATTAGAAGGAGCTTAAATAACGTCTTGAACGAGAGCTGGCAATAGTCATAGATAATCTTCATCATCTGAGGATGTATATCTTACTATACCAATTCTTGAGGAAGATGAATAGAAGAGTCTTTTATACACATGTGCTGTTTGTGATTTTTGACTAGATATCTGTACTTTAAGAATGCTGAACTAACAGGATAATATGTTATTGTATCCATAATCTGCAAAATTTCTTCAGTGTTGTACATAAGGTACAAAAAATGTAATATTGTTCCACAAGCTGAAATCAGGTAAAGGAAGTTTTGAGGAAGTGTCAGCTTAGACTGCTGTCTATTGCCTGTATACTTTCTGATGCATGCACATAGATGTGTGCACATCCTTCTAATGAAAGGACGCCTAAATACACTTTTCGACTGCTGCTGAAATGCTACATGAAATACATATTTACAGGCCTCTGTTACACATTGGATTCAAAAAAACTACTCTGAAGTGTGAATGCAACACTTTTTTTATGACTCATTAAAATAGAAATGTCTTTTTTTCAGGTTATATGGTTTCAGCAGAAGACATAGTTGCTTTAATAGGTCATAGACAGGTGCTATATTCATGTTCCTGAATTTTTCACAATATTTTACTATTTCATTACATTTTACTTAGTATATAGATAATCACCAAAGTCTCTTGGTAATTAATAATTTTGGTGACCATATTTTCTTGTGAAAAAAACAACAAAGGATGACTCTGAACAAGGAGCGAATCTGAAATAGATTCATAAAGAAAAAAAATGGTTATGTTTCTGACTTTGCATAACAAAGGAGAATTCTAGGGCAAAACCAAGAAAAACTACAAAAGGAAAATCTAAACTCAAACAGTATATGTAAATTTGTTATAAAGGGCAATTAAGTTTCCATATTTTTCACATGAATGTGAAAGACCCTGCATTAAGTGGTATCATTTGTATGATAAAAACTACAGGAGCAAAATAAAGAACAAAAGTGAGTTTTTGAAAAAGAAATAAATCTAAAGGATTGTTTTCTGAAAGAAAGGACTATGATAAAGGATGTATAATGACTGTATAATAAAACAAAGTTAAAAATAAACTTTAAACAGCTATTTAACCAAGAAAAACAATACAAATCAATGTATTCCAATTAATCAACAATCAACAGCCTTTCCAACACATGAATTTTAACACCTCCTGAACTTATAAAGTATCAGGGTCATCAACTCTGTAAGAATTAAGGCATCAACAAAAAATATTTGAATTGAATGTGCCCTACAAACCTCCTTAGATGGTCTCAGTAAACTTGTAAATTCATATAGGAAGAGACATTCCTTTGAAGAGCTTATATCTTTTCTAAGAGCCATGATGGTGCAGTGGCTCAAGTGAACCAAACACTTCCAAGGAATGGTCTTCAGCTGCCTCTGGAACAAGGATTCCTTTCCAAGGCAGGTCAAGAGGTAGAGAAAGAGGGAGTGAAGGTGAAAACCCAGAAAAATTCTTTTAATTACTTCTGTATTTCCTGTTGTGTTCAAGCTGGTAAATTTTTTGAATCAAATCCAAATGCTTCCCAGTTCTAAGACTAAAAGCTTCTGGAAAACCAAAGGATTCACCCATAGAACAGCCATAGTCTACAGATTTGCAGTTCCTTTTTCCTATCATGCCCTGAATGAGTTGGTTGTGTAATTTTGTGTGATCTTTGACAGGATCTTTTACAGTGCAATGGATCACATATCTTGACTGAGAGGCAAGTCCCAATGAGTTCAGTAGAACTTTCTTCCTTGGGCTAATTTCCTTCTATAGAGAACCACTATACCCATCCTTCAAAACAAAACAAAAAGCCCTTTGCTATATCACGGAATGAATACCTGCTCTAGGATTTTCTTCATTGTAGTTTTTCCCTCCTGTATTATGTGAGCTTGGCATATTCAACCACTCTTAATGTGTACTTTAACCTTCTTTCAAATAAGTTTACCTGTTGCTTCTGGGAATGATGTGCTGCTCTCTAATTGGCTTTCTTCCATGTAAATATACCAAATAGGCAGTGACCCTTGCTTTTATGTGCTCTGATTATTTCGTTGTTGAAATGTGACCTCAATTTTAGTTTTGAAGTGTGCCCCAAAAGCACCAGAAAAATAAAAGGTGGATGTGTTGCTAAAACAAAAATGAACACTTCAGATCCATCCTAGGAGAAAATACTCCTGTTTGGGATTTGTTGTTCTTCTCTCTCCCCCGCCCCCTAAATTTCTTGATGGTGCTTCCAAGCATATCCAATGAACTAGCTTTCTGCAATCTTCATTTGCTGCACCATAAACCTCCTTTGGCTGTGCTAACCAAGGGCATATGAGTTACTGGAAAGAAAACTGTAGCGGTGGAATATTTGAAATTTATTGAGTCCATAATAGCTGGTGTTGCAATAATTCTATCCTGGATTCAGATAAAGTGTTACTGCTAAACACTACCCACATCTGATCAATGTAGTAGGAGGTAGCTTTTGCAGGCCAAAAGACTGCATTCAGCTGGAATGAATTAAAGAGAATGAAGTAAGAATGAAGGAAGAATCAGTTCCAATAACTGCTACATAATTGCAGTATGCACACTTCTGTACCAAAATTAATATGCAGGCTAATACATAGTTTACCAAATTAGGACTGGAATATTATTCAATTAATAACTATAGAATGAAATGGAAAGGCATAGCTATGGTGAGAAGGAAGATAGCGCAAAAAGTTGCATCTTAACTATGCAGTAAATGCTGAATATTTTAGTTTTAATTTTTGGTATTTCCATTTGAAAGAAGGAACTTATGACAGATGATGAATAAAGAACTAACGGAGAGCTGGAAAACTGCTGCAGTTCAGAATAGAAAATATGTGAGCCACCAAAACTAATTTTGATTGGTGCCTCATAAAAATATGTTTAATTAATAAATAGATATGAAGATGGACAAATAATCAGTTCTGCTATAAAACCACATTCTACAAGAGATGTTAATTTATTAATAAACAAAAGGTTGCCCCAACACTCTGGTGCCACTAGATGATCCAAATTGTGGTTTTTCCTACCCTTGTAACTCTAAAAAAATAAAATAAACTGGATAACTGAATTTTCCCTTCTTTTGAATAATCCTAGAGTTGAAAGGGTTGGAAGCTAAGAATTTATATGGAAAATCTTGCTGGACAGTAAGAACTGAAGGAGAGTTGAATGTTCAACTGTTGCTCAGTGAATATGTTTCCAACTCTCTTGATTTGTCAGGACCCATTTTTTTACCACGTTTTGCAGAATGTCAGGATCAAAATACAAGACCGCCAGCAGGTTTCTCCCTACAGACTAAATTCAATTTTCAGCAGGGCAGACTGAATCAGAGAGTTTCTGCCAGTGGCCATTACATCTGACAGTTGCCTATAAGGCAGGGGTCTCCAACCCTCAGTCCATGGATCACCATCAGTCCATGGCATGCCAGAAACTGGTCCATGTAAACAAGTGAAGCCCCATTCATGGGATGCAGGCAGGACACAAAATTATGCCCTCCTCCAGTCTGCAGAAAAAACTCTCTCCATAGAATCGGTACCCAAAAGGTTGGAGGCCACTGCTATAAGGGACAGAGGAGAGACAGCCCAATTGGCTTATCACAGAGCCATTGCATGCTTTCCTCCCAGAGAAATCCTACCAGTGGCTCTTCTAGCAGCTGATCTGGAAAAGACTATCTTTTAACTCTCAATATTATTTTACTCCTTCCCCTTCTCATCCTCATCCACCAAATCAGGGTGGATTTGGTGGACTAGATACTGGACAGAGATTAGGGACACTACTGCCATCCCTCCTTCCAAACAATCCTAAAAATGCAAATATTTACATTGTCCGGAAGTGGCACTATCCATCAATGTAATTGAAAGTCTCAATAAGCCCTTGAGCTGACATTGGCCCCAACAGACTTTTTTTTATACCTATTAAGTTGTGTGTTGGTTATTCCCGCAGAGGCATCTTTTGATTCCTTGAACTATTAAATATTAAGCATGTTGATGATGGAGCTAGGGCTAGTCATGTTTAAAATGTATGCAAGGGGAGAACCAAAGTATCGTAATTCACAGTAATGTACAAAGATTATTTCTGCTTCATTTCTTTCAGCATGTCCCTCACAAATAAGCTTCTACAGAATGATGCAGTATGCACTATGATGCAGACTAAAACTTAGTACTCCTTTGATGTATTTACTTCCAGAAGATCTCCAAAAGGCATCAAAAATGACATTGGAGGAAAAAAATGTTGACAGAAATGTCTTTCTCTCAAGAAATTACGGTTGGATACCTCTTCCCCACCAAATTGTTTCTTCAGGGTGCAGAACTGAGGAGGAATTACCTCATGTCAACTTCCACCTTTATTCTGCCATTGCTAATTTCATAACAGACTTAAAATTGCCACAACCAAAGGTTAGTCCTTTTGGGACTATCTGTATTAACTACCCACAGAGTTGTTTCAGTTGAAATGTTCTAAACTTTTTGATAAAGCTATACAGATAATGAACATTCTTGAAATTATTCTTCCTCTCCCCACCCCTGTTTTTGCTTGCCTTTTACCACATGTTAATTAACTGTTTTTTTAACATTTGCTGATTTTAATAAATAAACATCAAATGGAAGTTGTTGCTCTGATCTCAGTAAATGAACTGACAGAGAGGGTGCAAATTAAACTAGAAATCATACACAGTCATTTTCCAGAAGTAACTGTTCAGCTGGAATATTGCAAACTATTTTTTAATTAAGCTGCCATTAAAGAAACTGCATACTTGATACTCTGAGTGATAGAAGGATATAACACTGATTCTATGTGCCCCTACTGATCACTGAAATATTTCTAAATACAATGCTTGTGTTGTGAAAGCCCTTCAAGGATTGGGACTTCTGTAATTACTCCAACCAGAATTGAAATTTTAGATCTGGTAAGGAAGACCTGCTAATAGTCCCATGTTTTTGGAAAAAGAGGGGAATTCATGCTAGGCACTGTTGCTTTTCTGGGAATGACATGGACTTAGGGATCACACTAGTCTCTCTCTACCAGTACCCAGAAATGATTGAAATCTAAATTATTTTGGAGGGCATATTCCTGTTTTGTTGTTTTGTATAATTTTTATTTATTATTTTTATTACTTTTAATTTGCTTGCCCTTTATGTAAGTCTTTTTCCAGTGGATGGTTTAATGGCTCTTGTTTTGTATAACTTAGAAAGAAGCAGCCAGGAGTTTTATTGCAGCAGGCTCTACATTCAATAAAATAAAATAAATAAAATAAAATAAAATAAGATAAGATAATAAAACAAAGCAAAACAAAATGTATTTTCTCACTAATATAATGATTGCACTAAAAGCACTGCATAGGCTAATGCAGTGGTTCCCAAACCTTACAATTCTGTAGCCTCTGAAGTGATAAATTATTGAGTGACCCTACATGAACAAAATTAATGACTTCATTAAAATTAGCAATACCATAATCAAGTATCCAGGTTTGACTGCCATACCTGAGATAGCCTTTTAAAGTTTCTAAGTTTCTTGCAACTGTCTTGTGGGGGTTCCCAGCCTTAGTTTGAAACCCCCAGTTATTGGATAAACATGTGTGAGATTAATATAAATCAAACATAGGAAGTTTCATATCCTTTATATACCTCAGTGTCTCTACTTTTGCCTCCTGCTGTGGCATTCAATTAAGAAGTAATAAAGCAGCCACTTCAGACCAATATTTTGGATTGATAAAGAAATGACTGTATTTATTCATCCTTATTTGAGTTTTCAGATGAGATGTCTGTTAAGGAGGACAGATCCTGTGTCTATGGGCAACAATTAATTTGCACAGTTTGTTTAAAGAAAGAATGGGCCACGTAATAGTAATGATTTCTGCTTTGAAACCAATGCCAGAGATGTGAAAAAAGAATCAATGTGTCAGGAAACAAGAATTATTTAGGTTTCCATGGAAACTGCTCTTAATACCTTATAAATAAGTGTGCTTAAAGAAGGCTTTATAGAATGTGCAAGTAACCTACAGGGCATGATAAGAAAGTTTGCATAATTATTTTCATGCCCAAAACACTCATTCTGGGATTTGGCATTCCCACTGTGCTAAAGGCACTCATGATAAGATAAATGTATGAAATTGTAACCCTCACCCTTACATTTTTTTTTTCTATTTAAAAATGGCATTTTGGAACAAGTTTGAAGGTTTGCTTAGGCACTGCACTGGGGGCAGAATACCGGTATAATAAAGAAAATGTATGATTCCATTATCATGGTCTTATGAAAGGAAGCTCAGTAACTGGGAATGCACATGGTCAATTTAAACTGCAACATTTCAATTAAGGCTCCCACCCACTGCCAGAAATCTGACAAGTTGATGAGCCAGCCTTGAAAAACCTTTTTCATTGTGCATTGTCTAAGTAGAATTATTTATTTTACCTTGACTAACAGCTGAACATGTCAAGCAGGACCTTCCCATTAGATTGCTGCCTGAAGGCCAAGCTAAATATTATAGAATATTTACCCTACTTACAAAGGGTGGAGAAATTAAGCTCTTGCAGATTTTGCCCAACCTGTACTCCAAGCATTCCTGACATTAGTTTCCAGTTGTAATAGAGAATCTGACCTTTATATGAAAAACACCCAATGGAGATGAGCAATCTACTGTTTTAAATCATTTTCTGGTTCTGATATAGGAAATAAATATACCTTGAGGTGAACAAGGAAGGATCTTCACTTCCCCCTGACGTTTCCACAGTGATTATACCTAACATCTGTAGGCATATGTATATGTACAGTATTTAAAATACATTGATTCTTCTATTTGACTTTCTTTTGAGATGTAAGGGGCTAGCTTTTAATAACTACTTTTTTGGACAGTGATTCTTTGAGTTACACGTGACAACTATTTAATTATGAAGACTAGAATAAATAAGGAAATGTGTGGATAAATAAGCTGGAAACTTTAGATGAGTCAAAGCAAGTAAAAAGATATATAAGCCTAAAGATTAAGTTCAAGAGGCTGTGGAACTAACATCACACACTGAACTTCTAATTTGGTATAAATTCCATCATATTTAGGATATTAGAACTAGGAAAACATATACCTACCCCCATTTTGGGAGTTGCGTGAAATAGTCTGAACTGCAGCTGAGAATTCCAGGGTTGCTCCTTGCAGTGCCAACACGTGATTGAAAGAAACATCAAGGTTTCAGCGTTGCTTTTATTAGTGGTTCCAAGTGATTCTTATAAGCTTTCTTAATAAAGGATTGGTGGCTGCAATCCACTGCTTTGTTTAAAAGTATTCCTACCTTCAAACAAAAAAGAGAGGAAAAAGATAATAAATTGATGTTTTGCACAATCAGAGTGATATGGTGCCCCTGTCCATTATACATTGTCTGCCTTCTTTCTTTCTTTTTTCTTTTAAGAAAAATAGTGAAATTTCTCTCAATGGTAACTTTAATCTTCATTAGGCATTCTTAAAGTTATACATATAAGTGACAAACCCTTGGTTTTAACGTGGTATAACAATGCTTCTTAAAATATAAGATAAATTGCTCATTGTGATAGATCTAAATGGATGGAATTCAGTTTTTATTTTTCAAAAGAGCCTCACTTCTATTCCCATGCATAATCCCATTTATGCAAAGGCATAGTAGGGATTGAAAACCAGAATATGGTTTCAAAATTCCACAAAAGTTAAGGGAGTGAAACCTCTGTATAATTTTCTGATTCTAAATCATTAAGTAACATACAGTGGTTCTTGGTTAGGCAAAGCAACATCCAATGTTCCCCCAAAAGCTAGTTCTTATCTATTCCCTGCATTTTGTAAAATGAAGACCTGTCTATGAACATTCAAACAGGAGACTCATAATAAATCTCTCATACTGTCCTCTCTGCAATGGGCATCATGCTGAAATTAAAGATTTATTCAGGAAGATAGTAAATACAGAGATTAGCCATACTAGGTGACTGCATTGGTTTTATCTGGACTTCATTGAAAGGCTTGTTGCCTTTCCTGGATTTTCATATATTTCTTTATTTTTTTCATATATTTCCCCAGTTTTTCTTACATTCATATATTTCTCTGCTTTTCATATATTTCCCTTTCTCAATACAGCCATCTTAGCATCAAAAGATCTAGGTTTCATAGACACTTTTTTCCCATTAAAACCTTCATGTGCAAGATTGCACCATTGCATTGTTATTTTTTGTGCTTAAAATAGACACAACATTTAAGATACATCTTCCCAGGATGTGGGTGGGAAATTCCAGAGTATCTTCCCTTATGTTTTCCCAGAGGCTAGATAAAGGAAGAAAGTTTCAACAACAGGTCTGAGAATTTCTCAGAAGAACATATCAGGATGACTCAGGATTGAATGGTGGCATCCGGTCATAATTATCTTTTAATGGAAGCTGTTGTAAATGGAAAAAAGCTCCAGAGTTTTTATTTATTTATTTATTCTTTATTCCCCAATTCCAGTTTGGGAAAAATATTTTCTTTTCCTTAAGGCACCAGCAGATTAGAGAATAGCAAAGTAATAGACCAGGATGGAGACAGATTCAACGTATTTTATGTCTGAAATAAAAGTGATTCTCAAAAGTAACAATAATTTGAATAAGGCTAAGCTTGAGCACATAGAGCAATATACTCAATTTTCTTGCTACAAACAAAAAACTTGAAAGATCCAAAAGCTTTCAAAGAGGACTGGAGGCTGACACATCATTCGCTGGTCTCAATTTTTTAGTTTTCTTGCTAATTTGATTAATTTCCATCTAATTCTCTTATTTGGTTGGAGGTAAGTAGGGCTAACCTGTCAAATATCTTCTCTCACTTGACAAGACTGCTGCAGAATAAGTCCTGCAAGACACTTTCTTCTCTCAATGCCTCCCTTCAACCAAATAATGTAAAGAAAAATGTGCCAGGTGTTGTAAGGATACCAGTAATGCTGAGGATATTTAGATTAGATACCATAGCAGAGAACACATTTAAATATAAAGGTTTTTGAAACCTTTATATCATGACAATGATTTTCAGACCAAGCTTAGTTTTATCAATAGCCTTTCAGAGCTGAATAATTAATTGCTCACATTCTATGAAATGTATACTAAACTGTAATGCCATAATCATGGCTACTGTTCTTTCACTGTCCCTTGAATACCCCTCTTTGTAGTCTTTCTTGAGGCATTACAATAAACTCTTGTTGAATTTTTTAGTATTTGAAGTTCCAATAAAAGTTCAAAATTTGGTTGGCAAAATTGAACATTACAGCATTTATTAGAAGAGTTGGTTGGCAAAATTGAACATTACAGCATTTATTAGAAGAGTTGGGGCGCAACTTGTTTTAAACATATGAAGACCTCTAGCCAGTGGTGGGATTCAAATAATTTAACAACTGGTTCTCTGCCCTAATGATTTCTTCCAACAACCAGTTCACCAAATTTCTCAGATAGTTAACAATTGGTTCTCCCGAAGTGGTGTGAACTGGCTGAATCCCACCACTGCCTCTAGCCTTTTCTACTGAAAAATGAGGCAAATGTTTCAGTAACCAGGTCTGTTGTTCCTGGTGCTTCCTCAGAAAGTGTAATTTTTAACAGAGGGACTGTAAAATTCTATCTTAGTTTTCTCTGACTAGATCCCTTCTGGCTGTATCAAGGAAGATGCATTTCCTACAATCCCCATATTTATAGGAACCATGGGAGCTGTAATCCAATATCTGAAGGGCGCTGAGTCAGAGAGCACTCTTCTATTTCACATGGCATTTTGAACAAAAGGTATTGACATTTTATTTTAATAAAAATTTAAATATAGCTTTCCCATATCAATTTTGGTCATAAAATGTGTACATCATAGAGAGCAATGTAGCTGATTAATAATCTGTATCATTGGTAATCATACCTGTAATAGAATTAAAACACAGAAAGAAATAAGTGATATAGTATCCAAGTATGCACTGCAGGATGATTGCTTTTCTATTTATGGATCATATATTGGAAAAAGAATAATATATTTAAAGATTACTTCAACCTTTGTGTTATCAGGATTATATAGTCTCATTACATGCTCTATTAATATGTTACAAAATTCTTTGTCAAAATAGAAATGTTCAGTTGTGTAATTATTTAAACTCAAGGCAAGTCTTTGCATATAGTATGTTAAGTCTCTGAGAGGTTCAGGATACAATCTGAGTGAAAATATAACATGGCTAAAAGTCTTGGCTCAGTCATCCCCAGTGGCCCTAGTGTAACCACACTGGGTCAAAACAGAATGAAAAAAATAAAAGAAAGTCAGGAAGTAAACCCCTGCTCACTTGCCCCATTTCATAAAATTGGATTTATGTATGGTATCTTTAAAAAAGAAAGGAAGAACAGTCACTGTTCCTTTAATTCCTATGTCTTCTGATTCCACCTCTCTTTTTTTGGCTTTTTTTTTTTTTTTTTAAAGAGGGCAGGTTCTTCCAGCTAAAGGAGTGGTGTTTTTCTGGTGTCATGATATACAGTGATACCCATGGAAGTCTCTGATGCCTACTTAACAGCTTAATTACCCCCCTGCATCACTGTAAAGGATAATAGTAATGGTATTTTATTCTTTATTGTTCACCTACTTTCTGCTACCTTCCTCAAACGAAAGAACAGGATGACGCTTCAAGTGTCCCTGTTTTTCATACATTGTCAAATTCTTGTTCTACCCATGTCCTCATGCTGGCCTTTACCTCAAAGCAATTAGCTGAAGGAAGACTGGTGACATTTTTTTGTGCAGAATTTTATTAGGAAACTGAAACTCTAATTTAAACTCTGATTTAATTATGGTTACTATGCTGAAAATACAAAAGTCTGCAATAACCAACTTTGGGAAATTTGGTTTTTGCCATTGTGTGGATGAGCTAATGAAACCCCCCACCAGCATTCTATTTTGTGATTTCTCTTTGTTTGCATCCCATATTTAACCATTGCAAATTATACAGTACATAGGTAATGGCTTGGTTGCAATGATTTGTAGCAGGGTACATTTATATTGAAAAATAATGATTAAGATTATTTGGACTTTTTTTTTTTCTTTTTACAACCCTTTAATCCCTTTATTTGAAGTGAAGTTGGAGCGATTGAACAGAGCTGAGCATTTACTGGTTGGATGCCCTTCCTGATGCCTATGCCGAATTCGCAGCAGATATTTTCTCTTTGCACCCTGATAAAGAAACATCTACTGTTGTCGAACCTTGAACTCTTAACCTTCTGAATGGGAGGTGAGCCTCTTCACCTCCAGGTCACTGTACTGCTCTGTTTAGGACTATTTGGATAAAGAAAATAAATGTCTGGGTCTGTTTTTTTTTAAAGAAGCATAAGTGAATTCTATTATTTATTTATTAGTGAAGATAGACTGATACCAAATGTTAATTTGGTATAAATTTGTGTCTATTGACACTGGGATCCAGAATTTTCTAAGTGTCTAGGAAAGCCCAATCCTTCCTCTCTTCTCACATTTTGACTACATTTCTGATCTCCTTCCTATTCCTAGTCCTTCTTATACTTGGGAAGGGGTGTGGAGAGGAGGAGGAGAAGAGTAAAATGTCATATAAATTCATTATCTTGTGCTTGCCCATCGATTTTGGTTGCAGAGGGGGTTCTTAATAAAGAAGGACATTTTATGGCAGCATCTCTGTGGGCAAATATTGAAATAATGTGCAGTAATGTTTGGAACATCTGTGATTTCCTTATATTTTCTGTGCTGTATGAAGAAGCTCCCAATTTCAAGCCAATTTTGCAATTCAAAACCATCTCATGAAGATATTCAGTTGAGTCTAGGAAGCCTGTGAGTTTCTGTAGTCCCTACAAGCAGAAATCTAGATGAATTAGAAGTTTAACTCAGTAAAAGCAGTTTAATGTGTTCAATTTTGGAATCCCATAAAGATAATTACTCTCTTGAGATTTCCTGAACCAAGCTTTCCAGGAACCTGAAGAGGTTTTGTTGACTGAGAGAAAATTAGCACAAGAAGTACAATTGGCTATGTGTCATGTGTGCTATTTTCCCTGTTTTATTTCTTCTTTGAATTTATTAATGTTGCTCTTTGCTCAGGTAACTGCTGCAAGCACAACTTGGTTTAATTTCTGCCATAAATTTGCCAGCCTAACAGGTTCTATTTTCCTATATGTTTTACTGCTGTTGTTCATCTTCCATTACTGCTCCCAAATTAGAATTAATCTCAAATAAAAGGCAACAAGGAAAGAGCAATTAGTATCAAAAGTTCCAAAGAAATACAAGAATGCAATGGTATGCTTCTTAAAGACTGATACACTGATAACTTTTGATGTACAAGTACATTTATTCTTTTCTTTGCATCCTCTTATTCTACTCTGTAAAATGCTTGCCTCTTAAGATTGTAATCTAAATGTTAGGGAACAGAAAAAAAAATATTGTCATTCTGAGATTTGCCACTAAATCACATGGAAGTGGACTATCCATGGCCTAGTATAATATAGTGTGGTCTTATCATAGGGTTTTTAAAATATGTACCACATTGGCCAGCTATAACTGCTTTTAGGGTATTAACAGATAAATAAAGGTAACAATAAAAACAAGCTTTCAAAAGATAAATAATTCTATATCATCAAGCAAATACATTTACAAATAATTTGAGAGCTCATAATAAACATACTATGTTGCCCTGAGATAGAAGTGACCAGTTTCTCTGATCTGAAGGACATATGGTGATAGGACAGGAATGTTCCATGGATTTGTGACTAAAATTCACAGCAATTTATTTTCCCCCCAGTTTAGGGTATATGGAAGGAAAATCAATCGCTACTAGGAACTGTTTTCCTCAGATCCATCAGCTGGATGATGAGGTGTAGGGGGAAATTGCTTAAATCAATCAATGGATTTTTGTCCTTGTTATAACATGTTCTACACAGCTCACCACTAACATAGAGATAGGAGGAAAAATTATTGCAAGAGTAATTCAGATTGTATTCTGAACTACTACTATAATTTCAGCAAGGAAATTCCAATAGATTGTAGCATGTTTTAAAATAGCAATCTTTTTTTAAGGGTACAGATATGGCATTTTATAGAACTATACAATAAAGGATTGGAGGTTATCCAACTGAAACCCTTCTTGTCAGACACACACACACACTCACAAACAACAACAACAACAACAATAACAGAATGTCTCCAAGGAATGGTCCAAGAGTTTTCTTTACTGATGAACTCCTGTACAGGAATCTTGCCAGATTGTCTGTCTTCCTTTGGGTAAGGACAGATATATTCCTAATATCTTGGTTTCAAATACTTTCTACTCCTTATGGAGTCTAAGTTGGAATGTCTTTTAACTCCCCTACCAGAACCTCTTTCACTTCATTCAGTGGTTCCATCACACTTCCTCTGCTAAGTTATCCTCAACAGATAGCCATCCATCTGCAGCTTCATTGGAGTCTCCCAAAGAAAGAGAATCCATCACATCTTGAGGTGTGTAGTTTATGGGTGAGTGATCAGCATTTCCTGATGTCCAATTAAAATCTACTTCCTTGTAATTTTAAACCATTGTTTCTAGTCTTGTTCTGTATTCTGTAACATATGACAGCACTAAAGGTACTTGAAGATGTCCATCATGTCTTCTTGTAATACCTAATGACTCTTCCCCTCCTTTCCCTCCCCAGGCTATTAATTTTGGCTAGTGTCCTTTGGACATCTTCCAATTTGTCAATATCATCCCCAAATTGCAAGTCCAGGTTAGGCCATGTGTAGTCTGCAATGTAACTGATTTGCTCCCAGTGGTATTCATGATAGCCAGGTACACTCTAGTTCTCTTCTGATTTCTCTTAGGTTGTCTTTCCTTTCTTATGCCTTTGTTCTATTTAGATCCACTTGAACATAATTCTCCTTTGCAAAGAAAACAATAACCAGGGAGAAGCTCAAGAGCTCTGTTTTATCCATATTGCCTCTAACTATCATTTTGAAGCCAGGGCTCTACTTCTTTCTTATACCTCTTCCTTTTGACATAAAACATAAAAGCAATTATTAGCTTGTTGCTTTTAATTTTCCTTGTGAGCTACAGTTTATTTTGCATGTTAGTATTTCTGACATTCTTTTGGCAGATATTAACTACTTGCTGGAACGTGACAATGAAAGTAAAATAAACAACCAACAGCCAAAATAAAAACCAATCAAACTACAGTTGACATAGCTACCACATAGATTCCAATTCATAATCTGAGCTTTGAGCCCAGAAACAAAACTTGGGAATAGAGCCATATCCTCAAGACCTTACAAAAGGTCATTAAGTTAGAACTAATCTGCTTTCCAAGAGGATGAACAACAAAGCATGTTTATTTATTTTATTTATTTTATTTATTTTATTTATTTTATTTATTTTATTTATTTTATTTATTTTATTTTGTCAAGCGATTATAAGATAACAGGTATAAGTATAAACATAGTTATGAATACATGAAATGGATACATAGAAAAAAAAAGAAACAATAGGACGATAGGCACGTTGGTGGGCTTATGCACGCCCCCCCCTACAGACCTCTTTGGAAAGGGGTGAGGTCAATAGTAGACAGTCTAAGGTTAAAGTTTTTGGGGTTTGGGGAAGAAACCACAGAATCAGGTAGAGTATTCCAGATATTGACCACTCTGTTGCTGAAGTCGTATTTCCTGCAATCAAGTTTGGTGTGATTTACCTTGAGTTTGTATCTATTGTGCGCTCTTGATTGTTATGGTTGAAGCTGAAGTATTCATTGACAGGTAGGACATTGCAATATATAATTTTATGTACTATACTTTGATCGGACTGAAGGTGGCATAGTTCTAAGTTGTCTAGGTCTAGAATTTCAAGTCTGGTGGCATAAGATATTCTGCAATTAGTAGAGGAGTGGAGAACTCTTCTTGTGAAATATTTCTGGACTTTCTCAACTGTATTAATATCAGATACATAATGCGAGTTCCAGACTGATGAGCTGTATTCAACTATTGGTCTAGCAAATGTTTTGTATGCTTTATTGTGATATTACCAGAGAAAAAGCTATGTAGGATTAGGTTAACAACTCTTAATGCCTTTTTGGCTATGTAGTTACAGTGGGCTCTAGCACTTAGATCATTAGAGACGAGTATTCCAAGGTCCTTGACAGAGTTTGGATCATCAACAAGGTCTTGACTATTCAGCTTGTATTTTATTTTCTGATTTTTTTTTTGCCAATATGTAAGACAGAGCATTTATATGTTAGATTTGAAGTTGCCATTTGTTTGACCATTCTGATACATAATCGAGGTCTTTTTGAAGGGTAGCAGTATTGTTGGTGGTGTTGAATAGCTTTACATCATCAGTGAAAAGAACACAGTTGCTCTTAATATGATCACAGAGGTCATTTATGTAGAGTATGAAAAGAGTTGGTCCTAGAACACTACCTTGGGGGACACCACTGTTGACAGGTACAGGATTTGATAGGATGCTCCCAATTTTGACCACTTGTTTTCTGTTTGACAGGAATGCTTCTATCCAATTATGCAGATGTCCAGAGATACCATAAGATTTTAGCTTTAGGAGTACTTTGTCGTGTACCACTAAATCAAAGGCTTTACAGAAGTCTATGTAAATTGTATCTATTGCTTTACCCTGATTGAGTTGTGTAGTCCATATGTTTTTGTAGTGTAAGAGTTTCAGATTACATGATAGTTTTTTCCTGAAACCAAATTGTTTATTAGAGAGTAGGTTGTTTGTTTCTAAGTGGAGGATGATGGATTGGTTAATAAGTGATTCCATGACTTTACTGGTAATGCAGCATAAAGAGATTGGTCTGTAATTTTCAACTAGGCTGGGGTCTCCCTTTTTGAAGATGGGGATGACCGTGGCTAGTGACCATAGGTTTGGCAAGGGGCTGGTCCTGAAAGATTTTTCAAAGATTATGCTTAGAGGTTCGGCTATGGCAGTGGATAGCTTTTTTAAGAAGTAGGCACAAGAATATACATTAATGTACAAGAATACAATATTAATGTACAAGAATAGAAAAAGTTCTCTTCCTTTCTATAATTAATGGGATCCGTGGAATAATTTTTTTGCTAGATCTAATAGGACAGGAAACAATAAAGGAGTTTGTCCCTTAAATAACAATGTCCAATGCCATGATCTTATCCTAATATTTTGAGTAACCTGATAGTCCATAACATATGCATGTCATATTATTTATTTATTAAACAAATTTATATCATTGCCTACCTCACAAACAAGCAAGTCTAGGCAGGTTACAACAACAATTGTTTCCTCTTCCATTGTTATCTCCATGCCCTCGACTGGATCATGATATTTAAACACCTGGATCTCTACACATCAGTATATTTGCCTTACAAATAATGCCACCTCCAAGTTAGCTGCCACCAGATTTTAAGGACCACTTAATCACATCTGTCACCCTGCACTAAGATTTCTAATTCTTCTTGTTTCTGGTTTTTTATATAGAAATGTTGGAAATCTTGAATTATGCTCTAGACTTTATTTTTATATAGTTATGTGCCACAAGAACTCATGATGATTTGTGTAAAAAGCAATAATGACAAAACAATGCCTTGCCATAAGCCAACCTAGTTCTTCCATTCTTTTTATCCCCATTATTGTGTCCTTTTAGATCATGAATGTAATTTTCTGCTCCGTTCCCAATATTTGATGCAGCTTGCCCTGGTTTTCTTTTTCTTCCCTCATAGGATTTAGTCAACGTCCTTCAGTTCTGGTTAGCAAAGCTCCTTCCAAACACACTGTTAGAGGACAATTTCTCCCTGACCCAGACACCACCAATTTTTCACATTTGTCACATAGGTTTCCATTCCTCCCCCCACCTAAAAACTGAGCTGAAAGTTTTGAAGTGGATATGGGACAGCTGGACAATGAGAAGCTGCATGTTAGAAAGGAGAGAAGCAGTTGGTCTGCCTTTCTGGTAATAATTGCAGAAGAAAAAAGAGAGAAGAGACAAAGATAACAGAAGACAAAAAGTTAAAAAGCCAAATGAGATACTGTAAGTGCTTGAATGCTCGAAAGATCTCTATAAGAGAAAGCAGAAGAAATTGTGAGATCAGGCAGGGAGAAATATCTATGTGTAGGCAAGACAGGAGCAGAGAAGATGTAACAGCAATCCAACAGACTGCAAGCACCAGATGTCTCAGCAAACTAATATGGAAAAGAAACAAAGAAGAAGGAAGCATCTTAAAAAAAATCTCTACTCTTGTTATGTGAATACAAGATTGGTGACAGCTGTCACAGTCTAGCCTAGAGAAGCACACAGGGATGTTCAAGAAAGAAGCCATAAAGCAACTTCAGGAAGGCTGGGACCAGAAGAGAGACCCAGCAAGAAAATCCCACCCTCATTTAATGAGTACAGGAATAGGAGCTGACAGCTACCAGACATGAGAAGCAGAGGAAAAGAATTCCCACAGAGACTTCCAGAGGAACATGCATGAAGGCTAAGCAAAAGGAACACCATTGCTTCAAAGGAGTATCCTGCGGGGGGTCCTAAATAACCAGATAATTTGGATGATTTACTACTCTGGGCGTAGTAACCAAGTGATACATATAAAAAAGGGTGTAGCGTTCACCACACCAACATATCTGCCATCTTGACTTTTCTTGTTAACCATACCCTGTGGTCATCCCTGGATGTTTGGGTAGAGAAAAATGTTGATAAACACAGAGAAGGATCTAAGATGAAAATCTAAAGCCTAACTATTGAAACTAAGGTATGCAAGAACAATATTTCTAGAAATATTGGAAGAAAAGTTTTAGACATATGTTTTCCTGAATCAGAAATCACATTCTTGTTTATGTACACACCTCATTTATTTTGTATGTGCTTTTATAATAAAATACCCTTTCCCTAATAAGAGCCAAATATATCCTGCCTGCCTTGTCATCATCCCTAGAGAAAAAAAACCTGTGATACACATCTTCCCAGCTCTTGTGAGGTGCAAAATACCTCTATCCAGAAACCACTTACTGCAAAAATTTGTCATGATTGATGAATCCAGACCAATTCAGTTGGAAATTTCTGTATAATCTTTCATTCTATTCCATTCTTCTCCTGTGTCTTTCTAGGTTATATGGTTTAGTACAAAAGAAGTAGGAACATATCACCTATTGGTCTTGCTCCCTATTGCTCCAATCCAGAGTTTTGTAGCCCCTTGCAATGTTTTTGTTGCTGCATTTGGCTGTGCCATTTATTCTCATGTAGTCGGTAACAAGGGGTATTTGTTAATTTAAGAAGGAAATAATGTATCTAATAGTACATGTATTGTAGGCGGCTAGAATATTATATGCACAATATTGGAAAAATGAAATCATACCTTCAGAAACAACGAAGACAAATTCGGTATATGTATCTCAGGATGATGTTGTGGGATCCAATCTGGGTCAGTCACTGGAACGAGTCTTCTGAGTTTTTGGACTTGTGCTGGATCTCATCCTCAGGGAATGTCATGCCCCTGTCAGAATCTGAATCCAAGGAGGAAGATAAACAGATGACAGGGAGTGGGAGTGTAGCTCCGTTGGCTGTGGAGGAAACTGGGGAAGGGCAAAGTCTGGCAGGGCAGAGAAGGGGAGAGGTAGAACAAGGGAGAGGGAGTTCAGAGGAAGACCCAGGCCCACCCCCTCTTCATCCTAGGGCATTCAGGGAGGAACAGAGAAGAGAGCAATGTGGGTTGCATGGCTTATGGGGGAGGAAAAGGCCCTTATTCCCTTCATTAGCCACAGCTGGGGACAGAGTTTAAACGAAATGCATGCTGAGTGTGGCAGCTGCTGGGAGCAAACGTTAATTTATCTTGTGTTGACTTTGCTTGTCAGTGTTCCTAGTGTTTTCCCAATTGTGTTGAGTAATTGCCGTGCCTTCAAGTCTGGAATTCTTGTTCCTGCCCTGTTGGACTAATTACCTCATTTTTGCCTTGATTGAACTTAAAGTTACAGTTTTTGTTGACCACATTTTGGACTTTTCTCTGCAGCCAAAGGCTGTTCCTGGAAGAGTTTTTCTCCAGCCAGAAGGTAACAAGGACATTGGGGGCAAAGTTGGAGTTAATAAAGGGACTGTCAACTTTGGAAGCCATATTAGCACCAGACTTGGAGTTGAGGTTTTCTGGAATGCTGACAGGGACTCCTACTGTTTATCTGATTGTGCTGCCTTTGTGTCACGTCCTAGGTCATCACAGGGAACTTCTCTCTAGCAGTGTGTGTGCTTTGGGCTATTGCCTATGTAGATTGCCCATCTATATAGATCAGCATTTGCCAAGTGGTGGGCCACAGCCCACTGGTGGGCCATGAGAAAATTTTGGTGGGCTGCAGAGAAATCTCACCCCCAGAGCAACTCCCAAAGCAATTAATCCAGGCTGCACAGAAACACAAGGCCCCGCCCACTCACTCCTTACCCTGAAAACTTGCCTGCTAAATTGCTGGTTTTTTTTTTCTGACCATCAGCTGTTTTGCTCTGCTGGGAGATTTAGATTAGCTAGGAAGCAGGAAATGGTTGGATTTCTTGCTTTCTAGCTAGTCTTTAGATCTTTGGCAAGCAAATTTGAGAGATTGAGCTAGCTGATGGCAGATAGATAGATCACTGAATGATTCTGTGAGCAACTCAATCTACCTGCCTGCTTTGCCTGCTTTTGGTAAAAGTTGCTCTTTTTTATAAAAAAAATCAATATTTACATACATGGTGTGTTGTGAGTTAATTTTGTGAGTTTGCTTGCAAGCAAATTTTATGTGACAGACTGAGCTAGCCAATGGCAGATAGATAGATCTCTGAATGAATCTGTGATTCTGTGAGCAACTCAATCTGCCTGCCTGCTTTGCCTGATTTTGGGTAAAAGTTGCTCTTTTTTAATAAAAAATTCAATATTTATATATATATTTGTAATATTTATATACAAACCATGCCCAGTCAGTCACATGACCACCAAGCCACACCCACACATTAGGCCATACCCATAGAACCAGTTAGTGGTCCCTGGGATTTAACACTATGAATTTGGTGGTCCCTGCGGTCCAAAAGGTTGGCGACCCCTGATATAGATTATCTCAGTATAGAAAGACCATTTCAAAGAGGTTATTTCATATTGTAAAGAAAAATGTTCAAAGGGAGCTAGGAGCCGTCCATAGGCCAAGAGGTCCATATCATTCAAGAAGTAATTCTTGGTTTGACAAAGAGTGTCTGATGCTCAGGAACCAGATTAATCGGGTTTACCTGCTCTATCATAATCAAGGGGATAAATGCCCACCAGAGGACTATTATCACTTGAAGCAGGAGTATAAAGGACTAATTGCTAAGAAAAAGAAAGCTAAAGAGAGAGAGAAGTGGGATCTACTTCTCCTCTCCATTCAGCAGAAGAACACTCGATTATTTTGGCAAATTGTTGCCAGCTCCTTGCCAGTTCATCAAGAACTCCCTCTCTGCTCTATTTCCAACAGAGATTGGGAAAACCATTTCTTGGCAATTTTCCAGGCGTCAATAAGTTCAACCATGCTTGGGCCACAGATGCCTCCTTCAGTTCCTGACTGGCAACCCGAGACTCATGCTGAGATTTCTGAGCTTATCTCCAAACTCAAGTCAGGCAAAGCCCCTGGCCCTGATGCTATACCCCCTGATTTGCTAAAATCCAATCCTGAGTGGTGGATTCCTCTCTTAGCAAGACTCTTTACACATATCAATACCTCTGGCAGGATCCCTACCTCCTGGAGCTTAGCAATTATTGTTCCAGTTTTTAAACAAGGAAATAGGAATAACCCAGCCGACTATCGCCCCATAAGCCTACTCTCCATCATTGGAAAACTGTATGCTAAATATCTCCAACGTAGACTCCTCACTTAGGTTGAGGAGTCCAGTATTATTGGTGCTGAACAGATTGGGTTTAAAGTGGGCTGTGCCACACTGGACCACTGCTTTGTCTTAGTGCACCTGGTTGATAAATATACTACCATACCATGTGGCAAACTTTTTACTGCTTTTATTGACCTAAAATCAGTGTTTGACTCAGTCCCTAGGGGACTGTTGTGGTCAAAACTGCTCAAAAGTTCTATCGATAGACATCTTCCATTCCTAATTAGATGCTTGTACAACCAGACCTCTAGTCAGGTCAGGTGTGGTTTGCAGGGAGAACTTTCAAATTCTATCCCGATTAAGAACGGAGTAAGGCAGGGTTGTGTTCTGGTTCCTTTTTTGTTTAATTTATTCTTATCTGACTTGGCCTTTCACATTGGATGTATTGAGTCCTACGTCCCAAAGCTGTCAACTACGAAGATCCCACTTCTCCTTTATGCTGACGATGCGGCCCTCCTTTCATTGTCAAGGCCAGGTCTGAAAAGATTACTTTCTGCATTTGGCTCTTATTGTGCTGAGAACCACTTGTCCATTAATTATGACAAATCCAAAGTATTGGTGTTTTCTAGAGCCCGGAAATTGTATAACTGGGCTATCAATGGTAATGCTGTTAAGTAGGTTTTCCATTTTAAGTATTTAGGTATTCAATTTCAGAACACCAGTGGTTGGACTAGACATCGAACCCAGGTGCTGAATTTGGCCTCGTGTAGTCACCAGCAGATTTTAAGATTTTTTTATACCCAAGGAGGCCAGTTTATTCCCCCTGCTCTGCATATCTACAAAGCCAAAACTTTGGCTCAAACTCTTTATGGAATTCCCACATGGATACGGGGCTTCAAGGATTGTATTGAAAGAACTCAGGCTGTCTTTCTTAGAAAATTTCTGGGTCTTCCTTCTTGTGTTGGTTTTGCTCTGATGTACCGGGAACTGGGCACTCGATCAGTCGAATGTATGGCATAGATTAACACCTTTAAATTAAATGGTGGTTTCGGGTGCTCTTTCTGGCAGTTCCTGGTAGCTACCTCTCCCTGGCATTTGCTGACTCTCATATTTCTTGTTGGGAGAGGGAGCTGATGAAGAAATTACACCTGCTTGGTTTTACGGGGTATGCCCTGGGAGATTATGGTCTTAAGGATGCCCAATTTAGGGTAGTCCAACGGCTTGTGGACATTGACTTGCAATATCTATGAGCCAGAGTTAAAAAAAACTTGCTCCCCTCTGATCTTCAGCCAATTTAACAATTACGGACTGAGGATGGTTTCCTATTTTTACACTCTAACCATTCCCAAGTATAGAAGAACTTTCTCCCTAGGTCGTTTTAATGTCTTGCCCTCAGCACAACTGGATAGGTGATTTAAGAGGCTCCCGATTAATGAGCGGCTATGCCCCTGTGACAGAGCTGAGGTTGAAACTGTGGAGCATGTCCTTTTATATTGCCCTATGTATAACACAGGCAGATCTAAGTTACTGTCTCTCTTTGAAACAGACCCTTCTAGACCCAATGTTAGTAATTTGTTCTTATATTGTCTAGGGCAGGCTTGTCCAACCCACGGCCCACGGGCCGCATGCGGCCCAGGTTGCCTCGTAATGCGGCCCAACGCCCACCCCAACCTTCGTGAAAGATCCAGCGAGGAGGAGGAGGAGAGGCAGGCGCGAGGTGGGGCGAGGCGAGCAACAGAAAAGGCAGGCAGCCACAGCCCAAAAGTCCTGCCCGCCACCTCCTGCTGTTGCTGCCGCCGCCGCCACCGCTGCTGCTTCTGCCCCCGCCGCCACTGCCACCGCTGCTGCTTCTGCCCCCCCGCCGCCGCTGCTGCTTCTGCCCCCACCACCGCCGCCGCCGCTGCTGCTTCTGCCCCCGCTGCCGCCGCCGCTGCTGCATTTGCAGGAGAGGTAGGCACGAGGCGGGAGAGGCGAGCAACAGAAAAGGCGGGCAGCCACAGCCCAAAAGTCCCGCCCGCCACCTCCTGCTGTTGCCGCCGCCGCCGCCACCGCTGCTTCTTCCCCCCCGCCGCCGCCGCCACTGCTGCTTCTGCCCCCGCCACCGCCGCTGCTGCTTCTGCCCCCGCCGCCACCGCTGCTGCTTCTGCCGCTGCCGCCGCTGCTGCTTCTGCCCCCCCGCCGCCGCTGCTGCTTCTGCCGCCACCGCCGCTGCTGCTTCTGCCCCCCGCCACCGCCACCACTGCTGCTTCTGCCCCGCCGCCCCCGCCGCCGCTGCTGCATTTGCAGGAGAGGTAGGCGCGAGGCGGGGCGAGGCGAGCAACAGAAAAGGCGGGCAGCCACAGCCCAAAAGTCCCACCCCGCCACCTCCTGCTGTTGCCGCCGCCACCGCTGCTGCTTCTGCCCCCCGCCGCCACCGCCACTGCTGCTTCTGCCCCCGCCGCTGCTGCTGCTTCTGCCCCCACTG